>NC_056731.1:646728457-647028457 GCF_019279795.1 Protopterus annectens | reverse complement strand
GCTTATACAATGAGCTTTGAGCTGGATTTTTTGGTGTGGCTTTAAGGGCTCTTGTTAATTCCTAATTGTTTTTGCATGCTAATTGGCTGCTTTGCTGTTTAAAAGTCCTACAGTTTGGATTTTTATTTGTCTGATGAAGCAGCTGCTGCTGCAAAAGCACTTACTGTTTGTTCTACTGTTTGTTTTGGGATTAAATTCTTGAATTTTACAGCTGTGATGCACTGCCTCCTTTGATTGTGATATTGTATGATTTATTTTTTGGAGGACCGGTTTACCTACACCATAGTCTTTATTCTTTGTTGCCTTATACCATAAGGTATATATTTCATGGTAACCATTTACGATTCAGAGACAGCCCTACCACAGTGCTGCAACACAAAAACATGCAGCATGGTGACAGGGTGTCTCTGCAGCAATGCTAAATGCTATTGAGGCAATCTGGGGGGAGAGAGGCATATGCTAATTAGCCATGTGCTTTCTACCAGAACTGCTTGTGTAAGGCATTTATGCAGCAGAGCGAGTCACTGAATTGCTTGCCTGCATAAACTGATGTGGCCATTCCTGGATTCTCAAGTCAATGAACATGGCCAGTCCATTGCAGAAGAGGTTAAGTGCTGGGGAGTTTAGCATTTAGGTAGTGTGAGGGGGGGGGGGGTGTTGTGAGTGTATGTGAGGGCTGCATGTGTAAGTATGCGTCTCTTTGGAAGGCTGCAGTGGGGGTGGTAGTGAAGACTAGGTTTTGTGTGTGTGCGTGTTTCTGTGAGTATATGTAAAGAGGATATGTATGTATGTGTGCAAGTGGGTGGGTTGGAGTGGTTATCATACCTCCACACATCCTTAGAATAGCGAGCAAAGCCTGCAAAAATAAGGTTGGGGGAACATTAGACACTAGGGATAGTTCTATGTGGGTCGGTGGGAGCACTAGTCACCAGGGGTGTGTAATACACTTACATATAATGGGTTTGGGGAGAACACTAGACATCAGTGATACTTATAGTGGGCCGTAAGGACCATTAATTCAAAATGGAAAAAAAATGATGCAGAAAACCATTAGACACCAGGGATAGTATATGTAGCATGCCTTCAAGGTACTAAAATGGATTCCAATTCAGCACCCTCCCACTTCCCATATAAAATATTAGTCATCTGTACCACCACCTGACACCAGGCAGTCCATGCACAAAAAAATAAGAGTTTAAAAAATATATAAAAGGGGTGTAAAAGGCTTAAAACCCTGCACTCTTGCCACAGTAAATCTCAGCATTTAACCACTGCACTAACTGATGCATTCATTAGTGCAGCAATGTTTTTCTTTTTTAAACATATAATGAGGATCTTGGGCATTATTCAATACCTGAAGCAGTTCATGATGTACAAGAGAGAGGGACACGGAATATCAGGCATACTTCTCAATCTGAAAATAATCACAACAAAAGCCAAAATTAATGGTGGGACAAAATCAGGGACAGATGTTGGTTATTCCTTCTACAAGCTTGGATAGTCGCTAATATAAAAACTTTTGTACGACCATGGATTTGCTGAAGGATAAGAAGGGGGAAACTGTAATGTTGGCACACTGTAATCATCTGTGAGTTATGAGAGCAGGAGAAAGGAGACATCAGGGATTTTCTCACAACAGAGGAACCTGTATAAGATATGTAGTGTGTGTGTGTGTGTGTGTGTGTGTGTGTGTGTGTGTGTGTGGGTGGGAGAGTGGAGATGGTTGTGTTTAAATGTGCACATTGTGTGTGGGAGCATGACTGAGGGGGAGTACCTATGCTAACACAATGTGGTCATTGCCACTCTTAACTTCTTCAGGAATGTGCTGATCTGCACTCGCAGTTGTTGACAGCAGTTCAGAGACTTGTAAATTAGCCAATAACAAGGTGTTTCCTCATTGCAGCTTAAGTGTCTCTTTATTGCAAAATACAGCATCATGGAAATAAGAGTATTTTACTGCAGGCCTTAATACAATTTGTGGGGTTCTTTCTGAATTCCCAGGTATGTGTGGTACAATTTTTTTTCTGAGTGGATTCCCCTGAGCTGAGCCTGAACTTCAAAATGTATTAGGTTAACATATTTAACTAAATAAACAAATAAATACATTTCATATTGTTAAAAGCAAGTCAGATTAAATAAGGGCAAAATAAACTAAGACAAAGTAGCAACCTACATAAATGTTGTCAGATTAAATTTCAGTCATATTTCACAATAATTTTATTTATTCTAACAATAAGTGAAACATCAAAAATAAACATTTCTAACTGAATAAATAACAAATGAAGACCAGGAACAGGCTGCCTTCTTCACAAGTAAAACGATGTTTTATTGACTTAAAGTGCGTTTATTCCAGTACACTTTTCGTCGGGTACATATGCCCGACTTCCTCAGAAGTTAAAAACAATAGACAACAGGGATTCAACAGTAACATATACTAAGTGAGTTAATTGGTGGGTTAGTCCTTCACCTTGTTGGTAATTTCGTTACCATAGTGAAGTAAATTACTTCCCTGTTTACCACACCTTTAGTTTATTTTCCCTCAGGAGCGGATTACTACAAACCCACCAAATGGCATACAATGCACTTTAGTATAACAACTGAAAATCTAACCCATTAATTAGCAGCAAACAAAGTAGATTAAAATATATTAAGTTGTAAAATATAAACACCACACAGGTTATTTAATAAATTAAAGCTGATGTTACGGAGCTTGCCTCTTAACTTAGAGGAGGTCTACGTGGTAGAGTATATGTACATATCCTCTCAACACCAATGTAATATACCCATCATAAATTCAAAAATGCCTCCTCAAGTCATTTTCACAATCTAAGTCGCACGCACATCATAATATAACACGGTGCATCTAACACTCCCATTGGCAGTCTAGTGTTCCCAGTGATGCGTGAGAAAATTTGTATAAAATATAATGCAAAGTCGTTGTGCCCAGTACAACCACCTGCCTCAACCATTTAACTTGTAGTAAAGTCACCAGAAACAACCATCTTGTATCAAGCACCGAAATTTTCACTGAGTATTAATCTGAGAGGTAGTGATGGTCGGTACATAAGGGGAAGATCATAGTAGTGAACAAAAAAACTACATCGCCCCTGTAGACTTATTGAATATAGTTCACTCCACTCGTTCATGGAATTAAGTTGATTAGATTCAACCTAAAACAAAGTCCGTGCACCTTCCCAACATATACAACGTCTACTAGTCGTCAGTACTAGACCCCTAAGGTCCACCTAGCTATTATCCACTATTTTACCCAACCTATACCCACTTCTGTTAATGGGGTTGCTTGTCATATTACATTAAAGAATAGGGAATAATCAAACCCCTCCTTTGTAATATAAAGGTCATACCAATTGACTAAGTTTTTAATCGTCCAATGACATATTGTAAGTTATTATTCTCCACTTCCAGCTTTCATACAACCAAGCTGAAAGTCAAAAAGTCAAATGTGCAATAGTCAACTAGTCCTTTGGGGTTGGCTTCCAGTTCCTTCCCCATAAAAATTACCTTAGTGCCATAGTTAAAGTCCTGCTTCTACCTTCAAAGTCACCTTTCCAGGTTTCTCAACTTCAAAATACATGCAATGGAAGACATTTCATTAATGCCTGGTTTCTGGTTTGCATTGGTCCGTAACTGCCAAAGCAGTTCTTTCCTTTCTAGTTTAAGTGAGTCGTACCCTCCTCTTATGTCCCTCACTTGCTGGTCTATTACTCTAAATTTAAACTCATGACCAATGTTGTCAACATGATGCCTGGCTAATGCATTAGTCATCTTACTGTTCCTAATGCTATATAAGTGCTCATATATCCTTTCACTTAGCTTCCTATCGGTCTTCCCGATATAGAATGCCGGACATAGGGAACACTTTGCCAGGTATACCACTAATTTGCTGTTACAATTGAACTTAGAATTCACTCGGAACTTTTGATCACCTATTACAAAGTTCTGTCCTTCATCAATGAACTTACAATACTTGCACATTTGGCACTTGAACATTCCCAATTTGGTTGTATATGGTTGCCCAATGCCCTCTAGTAACTCCTTCAAATTTTTCCCACGTTTGTAAACTATTTTAGGTGTATATGGTAAAATAGACTGGAATTCGTTGTTGTTAATCAGAAACTCCCAGTTTTTCAAAAAAATATTTTTGATCCTATGCGAATCCAAGTTGAATGTACAACTAAAACCGCAAAGGAAGTGTGAGTTATTTACTTCCCTGGGCTCATATATAGTTGTTCCAGCCCTGTTTACATTAATATTACTTAACAATGGAACATATTCCTTTGAGTTTCTTTTACGCTTAACCTCGTCGGTAATTTCCAACAAAAACCTGGGGGGTACCCCCGTTTAAGGAAAAATTGAGTTAAGGTGCAGCATTCTTCCATAAAGTCGTCGTCGTCACTGATCATCCGTGCTGCTCTAACAAGTTGCCCCTTTACCACCGATTTCTTTTGGTGCATAGGATGGCAACTTGAATAGTGCAGCATAGAATTAGAGTAGGTTTCCTTTCGGTGTATTTTAGATAGCCATCTCTTGTTGTCATAGTCCTTTCTTAGATCTATATCTAGATAGTCAATTCTATCCTTACTATATTTGTAAGTAAATGAGAGGAAACTAGTAGACGCATTAAGGGTTGACATTAAATCTTTAATTTCTGATTCTGTTCCTTGATAAATCATGAAAATATCATCAAGGAACCTAGTATACAAAGCTAGTTTTAAATAAATGGCTTCTACTGTTAGGATGTTATTCCTCTCCCAATGCACCATAACTAAGTTTGCAATACTGCCGCCACTCGGGGATCCCATGGCTACCCCGATTTTTTTGATGGAATAACTCATTATTGGACATCAAAAAATTGTAAGAAAGAACTGTGTCAATCAGCTCACCAACCAGTTGAATTTCATCGTTGGGTGCATTCAAAGTCTTCAACATAGCCCCAACCCATTCTATCACTATATCGTGGGGAATAGACGAGTATAGTTCTTTCACGTCAATAGTGACCAATAAAGACTCAGGGTAAAACTCAACTACGTTGATTGCTTCTAAAAAGGACCATGAATCTTTAGTTATTTGTCTTTCCTTTTGAACGTACTTCTGCAAGATCCTATCAAGGACTTTGCTACAGGTATAAGTAATACTTTTTCTCCCATCTACTAATGGCCTCATGGGGGGGGGGTTGTTAATATCTTTGTGGATCTTGGGTATTCCAAACAACACCGGTGTTCTAGGTGTTTGCTGTTGCATATATATATATATATATATATATATATATATATATATATATATATATATATATATATATATATATAGGTTTCCCTGTCAATTCTAGATTCCACATAGAGTTCCTCAATAAAAGCTTTTACCCTTTGGTGAGCTCCATTCATTTCACTATTGGATACCTTAGCATAGGTTTCACTACTTAATATGAGGTTCATTCTACAGTTGTAGTCTTCGTTAGCCATTATAGTGATACCCCCTCCTTTATCTGGTTTCATTAGGTGCACAGGGGCCCTCCTAAGGAACGAAAAGTCCTCCCTTTCATTACTGGAGATGTTATGGCCCCCTCGCCCATATCTGGTTATTTGTTTATTCAAGTTCCTCAAGTCCATTTCAGTTACCTTTTCAAAAAGTAATAAGGCAGGATGTAATGGGGGATTAAAAACGCTAGACACATACAATTCAGACTACTGACAAAAATCATTGCCCAATAGTAATGACAGATTAAGTTTTCTAGTGAACAATTTTAAGTCAATAAGAGTATGCGCCAGATGAAAGTGGGAGGAAGGAACAAAGGTGTTACCCTTGGAGAGTAACTCAGTGGTGTCATTACTAATATTATAGTCGATATAGTTAAACACCTTAAAGTCACCACTTTTATTAAACAAGATCTTACAGTCCAAATCATTATTTAGGCGCTGATCTAAATGTTCCCCTTGGATTACCACCTCTTCCTCCTGGCTCCTTTCCTCTTGTTGTTCGGTAGCCGCTGGTTGGAGGCTCCAGGTTGAAAATTTTGTGGCTGGGGTACTCCTTTGTTGGCCCCACCTTTTTTACCCCTACCTTCATTGTTACCATTAAGTCTTTCATCCTGGTTCGCCAACCTCTCACTTCTTCTAACATCAGTACTGTTAGAAGACCCCTGGTATCCCATGTCATCCTCTAAGTCACCTCCATCATTGGTAATGCATTGTTCAATAGGTTGATTCACAGCAACTTGCCCATTCGTATTTACATCCCCACGTACTGCTGAAATAGTGCTTGAGTATTTCACTGGTTTAGGGTAGGCTGTCCCATTTGCATAATCCCTAACATCCCTAGCTATCTTTTTCTTTTTGGTAAAGTTGAGTTTCGCTAGGTGCTCATCAATACTTATGAAACACCTTTCGTAATCGAACTTATACCTCTGATAGTCAGTGTCATTCTTGATTATACTGTCCAGTTCCTCAATTTCAGCTAGTAAATTATTAATGGATGTCTGGTATTGGTCACATAATAGCCCCATCAGTTCCAGTCTGGGTTTGTCGAAAAGTTCAGTAAGCGCAGTATGGAAGCTGGACCCCTCCACTAAACCTGCCGGGTACTGCCAGTGCCTTAAGCCTTTAGGCACGACTTTGAGTCTAATGCATTCTCGAAAGTATGCAACTTCAAGTTGCAACTTTCTCACTTTAAACAATTTTTCATCAAAGACGTTTAATCTTGTTGACAAGTCAGGGCTTACCTCACGTGTGTTAGTTGAACCACCGCTAAGTGGTGCTTCACCAAAAGAGAATTCTCTGTGTACCCAAAAATTCAAAGAGGGTACCGTAGGAGTAAGCCCGTTTGTCCCCTGACATCTGGCTCCCAAAGAACCTGTTGCTGTCGCAGGTTCTCTCCCGGAAACTGTTCACTACTACGATCTTCCCCTTATGTACCGACCACCACTACCTCTCAGATTAATACTCAGTGAAAATTTCGGTGCTTGATACAAGATGATTGTTTCTGGTGACTTTACTACAAGTTAAATGGTTGAGGCAGGTGGTTGTACTGGGCACAACGAATTTGCATTATATTTTATACAAATTTTCTCACGCATCACTTTGAACACTAGACTGCCAATGGGAGTGTTAGATGCACCGTGTTATATTATGATGTGCGTGCGACTTAGATTGTGGAAATGACTTGAGGAGGCATTTTTGAATTTATGATAGGTATATTACATTGGTGTTGAGGGGATATGTACATATACTCTACCACGTAGACCTCCTCTAAGTTAAGAGGCAAGCTCTGTAACATCAGCTTTAATTTATTAAATAACCTGTGTGGTGTTTTTAACAATTTATATTTTACAACTTAATATATTTTAATCTACTTTGTTTGCTGCTAATTAATGGGTTAGATTTTCAGTTGTTATACTAAAGTGCATTGTATGCCATTTGGTGGGTTTGTAGTAATCCGCTCCTGAGGGAAAATAAACTAAAGGTGTGGTAAACAGGCAAGTAATTTACTTCACTATGGTAACGAAATTACCAACAAGGTGAAGGACTAACCCACCAATCAACTCACTTAGTATATGTTACTGTTGAATCCCTGTTGTCTATTGTTTTTAACTTCTGAGGAAGTCGGGCATATGTACCCGACGAAAAGTGTACTGGAATAAAAGCACTTTAAGTCAACAAAACATCGTTTTACTTGTGAAGAAGACAGCCTGTTCCTGGTCTTCATTTGCTATTTATTGGCTGTTTTTTACATGATATTTCCTGGCTTATTTCTAACTGAATGGTATGTAAACATTATATGCAGCAGATAATGACAAAATAGCTTAACTGCTTGATGGCTGGCAGCAGTGTGCAGTTCAGCAATCTGAACAAATAAAATCTATAACCTCCAGGTCATGTCTGATCAGAAGCTCTGAAAACACCCGATTAGAATTAAAAAACACTTTCCTGAGCAGTTGTTAAAACAGACTGACTTATGAGTAAATCTATTTTTCCCACAACAGATAACTTTATGAGAACATCTGTGTTGGTTGTATATGTACATTGTTTCCTTTCTGTTTGTGTTTTTTTTTTATTTTATTGCTGTATTATTTTATTTAATATATTTTATATTATTAAACTTGCTAGGTTAAAATAGGAAGCACATCTTGTAATTCTTTATTTTGAGCCTATAAGAGGTTATTTATTTGTGACTTGTTGAGGGGACTGCTAATTAGTCTATTTGTTTAAGCAACAAGGAAAACGAGTTTAAGATTTTTTTGAGACAACTGCCAGAATAGACTTTTGTGAGAGAAAATCTGAATTTTTGGTTTGTATCCTTATTTTATTTAAAGATTGTTTGGGGTGTTAAAAGTTCTATGTTGGGGTAAGAAACAGACTTTATGTCTCCTTTTTGAGAGGACAGGGTGGGATTAATTGCTTATGGATTGTGAGAGGAGCTGAAATTGCTAATTGCTAATAAGATCACTATATACATATATATACATATATATATATATATAGATATATATGTATATATATATCTATATATATATATATATATATATATATATATATATATCAGACATCTGTCAGAACAGACTTTTTTGGCTGCTCCCATTAGGGGTCGACACAGCAGATCATCTGTTTCCATTTCTTCCTGTCCTCTGCATCTTGCTCTGTCACACCAACCACCTGAATGTCCTCTCTCCATCCATAAACCTTATCTTAGGCCTTCCTCTTTTCCTGTTACCTGGCAGCTTCATCCTTAGCATATTTTTCCCAATATACTCTGCATCCCTCCTCAGCACATGTCCAAACCAATGTAATCTTGCTTCTCTGGCTTTGTCTCCAAACAGTCCAACCTGGACTGACCCTCTAATATACTGATTCCTAATCCTGTCCACCCTCATCAAACCCAGTGCAAATCTTAGCATCTTTAACTCTGCCACATCCAGCTCTGACCCCTGCCTTTTTATCAATGCCACTGTCTCCAACCCATATAACATAGCTGGTCTCACTACCCTCTTGTAGACCTTCCCTTTCACTCTTACTGGTACTCATCTGTCACAAATCACTCCTGACACTCTTCTCCACCCACTCCATCCTGCCTGTACTCTCTTCTTCACCTCTCTTCCACACTCAACCATCTGAACTGTTCATCCCAAGTATTTAAACTCATCCACCTTTGCCACCTCTACTCCCTGCATCCTCACCATTCCTCTATCCTCCCTCTCATTCACACACATATATTCTGTCTTTGTCCTGCTGACCTTCATTCCTCTTCTCTCTAGAGCATATCTCCGCCTCTCCAGGGTCTCCTCCCCCTGTTCCTTACTCTCACTACAGATCATAATGTCATCTGCAAACATCATAGTCCACGGGGACTCCTGTCTGATCTCGTCTGTCAACCTGTCCATCACCATTGCAAATAAGAAAGGGCTCAGAGCTGATCCTTGATGTAATCCCACTTCCACCTTAAATGCATACGTCACTCCCACCGCAGACCTGACCGCTGTCACACTACCCTTGTACATATCCTGTACCACTCTTACATACTTCTTTGACACTCCCGACTTCCTGATACAATACCACAACTCCTCTCTAGGCACCCTGTTATATGCTTTCTCTAAGTCCACAAAGACACAATGCAACTCCTTCTGACCTTCTCTGTACTTCTCCATCAACACTCTCAGTGCAAGCATTGCGTCTGTAGTGCTCTTTCCTGGCATGAAACCATACTGCTGATCACTGATCATCACCTCCCTTCTTAACCTAGCTTCCACTACTCTTTCCCATAACTTCATGCTGTGACTGATCAATTTAATCCCTCTGTAGTTACTACAGCTCTGCACATCACCCTTATTCTTAAAAATCAGTACCAAAACATTTTTTCTCGTTTCCTCAGGCATCCTCTCACTTTCCAAGATTTCATTAAACAGTCTAGTTATAAACTCCACTGCCATTTCACCTAAACACCTCCATGCTTCCACAGGTATGTCATCTGGGCCAACAGCCTTTCCATGCTTCATCCTCTTCATAGCTATCCTTACTTCCTCCTTGCTAATCCACTGCACTTCATTATTCACTATCTGCACATCATCCAGCCTTCTCTCACTCTCATTCTCTTCAGTCATCAGCCCCTCAAAGTACTCTTTCTATCTGCTCAACACACTCTCCTCGCGTGTGAGTATGTTTCCCTCATTATCCTTTATCACCCTTACCTGCTCCACATCTTCCAGATGTCACACCAAGCACCTTTCTAGCCATCTCCCTTACTAGCTCTGCTGTAGTTACCCAGCTATTCGGTAACTTTTCACTGCCACCCAGTGCCTGTCTTAACTCATCCCTGAACACCACCTCACAATTACCCATTTTCAATTTCCACCATTTGATCCTTGGTGCTGCCCTCACACTCCTCCTCCTCTTCTTGATCACCAATGTCATCCTACAAACCGCCATCCTATGCTGTCTAACTACACTTTCCCCTGCCACCACTTTACAGTCTCCAATATCCTTCAAACTGGCCCTTCTACATAAGATATAATCCACCTGTGTGCATCTTCCTCCACTCTTGTATGTCACCCTATGCTCCTCCCTCTTGTTAACATACGCATTCACCACAGCCATGTCCATCCTTTTTGCAAAATCCACTACCATCTGACCTTCTGCATTCCTTCCCTTAACACCATACCTACCCATCACTTCCTCATCCCCTCTGTTCCCTTCACCAACATGCCCATTGAAATCTGCTCCAATCACCAGTCTCTCACCCTTAGGTACAGTCATCACCACTTCATCCAACTCACTCCAAAAATTTTCTTTCTCATCCATCGCACATCCAACTTGTGGAGCATATGCACTAAGAACATTCATCATTACATCATCAATTTCCAGCTTCGCAAACATCACTCTATCTGACACTCTTTTCACCTCCAAAACACTCTTAGCATACTGTTCCTTCAGGATAACCCTTACGCCATTTCTCCTCCCATCCACACCATGATAAAACAATTTAAACCTGCCTCTGATACATCTAGCCTTGCTCCCCCTCCATCTGGTCTCTTGCACACACAATATACCAACCTTCCTTCTGTCCATCACATCAGCTAGCTCTCTCCCTATACCAGTCATACTGCCAACATTCAAAGTTCCAACTCTCACTGTCACAGTCCTAGCCTTTACCTGCCTTCGGGCATGCCTTCCCCCTCTTCTCCTCCTTCGGCCAACAGTAGCCCAATTTTCACCAGTACCCTGTTGGCCAACAGTACTGGTGGCAGTCATTGTTAACCCAGGCCTCGACCGATCCGGTATGTCTATCTGTACTGTTGTCCACATGTATGATTTGGCAAACGTTTTACACCGGATGTCCTTCCTGACGTAACCCTCCTCATTTAATGAATCTGTTAGAACAGACTGCTGTGTATGAAAATTGAATTTATGGTTTCTATATTTACATTGCTTTCTTCTTGATTTATTTTCTTATAGTGTTATGTTTATTTAAGCAGATTCTGAATTTTGAAAAGAAATTTATTTTGCACTTAAAATAGCAAAGAGAAAACAATTTGATGTTTTCTTGAAAAAACTACCAAAATGGACTGCTGTGGCAGGAAATCTAATTGTATGCACCGCATCCACCTTACTCATGTTGAATTATTAAACCAAATAACTTTTCAGCTGTATGCCCCTTATTTTAATTTAACCTTACAAGACCCTCCACTGTAGAGTTATTTGCTCTCCATCTAGCGATGACTTCATCTTGCTGTAAAGATCCTTCTCTTAAAATAAACTTGTTATCCTCTCATTTATGTCTTCCATTCCCTTGATACATTCCAGTGTCCAGGGCTTTAACCATTTTCTAGCTTACTGTTAACATTTCCATTCAGTACCACTATGTGAGGTAGTAAAATAACTGTCTTATGCTCACAGAAAATATGCTTCGTATTTCTAATGCCCTTGAGTTGGGGTTGGACTAATGTTTAAGATATTCACCTCACAGACACAAGGTACAGGGATTGATTCTCACCTTGAATGGGAAATTGGCTAGACTTAAAATGGCCCACAAGGGCAGGTAGCCTAGTCTAGATCAGTGTGTGTGATATACCTTTAAGAAACTTTCCAGTGAGTCAGCACATGCAAGCAAGAGGGCCATTTTGAGTGAACAACCAGACTGTAGGCATGCAAGTATGTAGTCAGTCAGTTAGTTAGATAGTTTGTTTAAGTTTAATGTTCTTGCCATCTATCCTGATGTATTTGTATACAATAAACTACTTAAATGAACACCCAAGCCTCAATATCTTCTTAATGCACATAAGAAGAGTGACACTGTGTCAGAATGGGATCCAGAGTTACAGCCATGAGGCAACCGGTTCAAGTTGAACGAATATACAGGAGTGGTTTATCCCTACTGCTCAAACGACTCGGAAAACAGGTCAGAAACAAATTCCAGGTACTAAAACTTGCTTAAAGGATTTCTTTTGCTACAAATATAAAACAAAGCACTCAGAATGCTCAAAATTACTTTCTTATTAAATGTTCGAAACTGTGACATATTGATAAAAATATTCGAAATAATTACAAAAATGTTTGAAACAATATCCGAATTGCATAAAATGTATAAAACAAGGAAAATGACCATATTTTTTCTATGTGCTACTTTTTCATATTAACTAAAACTATTTAAAATATCCAAAGTGTGCAGTGTTTGCAAGTGTGTGCAGTATTATAGTGCAGTTATTTTGCAAAGTACAGTAATTTCAAAGAATATTTCACAAGGTGCAATTATTTCAAGACATTTCGCAGAGTACTTTATTTTGAAGATCTTATTGTGCATTTGAATATTATTATAAGTACCTGGTATATGTGAATGTTCATACACAAGGGCCATTTTGCATTATATTTTACTATAATCTGTGGGCATGGCAAAAGGATTTCTCAGACACGTACCACTTGTATTTGATAACAATATTGCAGAAAACTGGAGAGTGTTTGAGCAGGAATATTTCTATACAGGCTGCTTGTTCTGGCAAAGACACACATACAAAAGCATTTATTCTGCTTAATTTAGCTGATTCAGAGGCCATTGAAAGACAGCGTTCATTTATGTATGCACCTGCTGTGTTTGCAAGGGAGGGGAAAGACTACTATATAGTGGTACCAGCTGAAACAACGGAAGAACCTGAATGCTTAAAATGTAAATTTAGAGAAATGTGTAACCCCCAAATAAATATTACAATGGAAAGGCACTTATTTTACACAAGGGATCAAAAGCCTGGTATAACTTTTGCAGAATATATAAATTATTTGAGAAATAAGGCTAAAATGTGGAGATTTGGTGATTTGAGAGATGAGTTGATAAAAGACAGGCTTGTGTGTGGTATTAATAATGACACAGTGAGAAGGATTTTGCTTCAAGACAGTGATTTAACGTTGAATAAGGCCATTGAGATTTGTTAGATATACGAGCGTACAGAAAAGCACACAAGTATGCTTACAAATCAGAATAGCTGCAGAAGGCACATTGACAAAGCTCATGCTTTTTGTATGCAGCACATGGTTAAGGGAAACAGGCCCAAGCACTTGGCAGCTACTGCAGGTCCTATAACAGCCCCTGGGAAACCACCGAGTCTTTCTAGCAAATTTCAGGGCATGCTCAGTTAAGCATAAAGGTGAGTCAGCAAAGTCAAGAAATGTGCCCCCACCCAGTTTCATAATCAACTGTTGTAATTGTGGTGGAAATCATGACTCTGAAACAGAAAAGTGCTTAGCTTTTGGTCAGCAGTGTCATTCTTGCAATAAGTGGAATAATTTAAAAAAAATTGTAAATCAAATAAGGCATTGTTTTATTAAATGAGGGCATTCCAAGAGACAAGTTGATCAATTAGAAAGCTGCAACCCTACTTTTTATGTTGATGGTGTGTCTGTGCTTGGTGAAACAGTCAATGCAGTAGATTTGTGTTCAAAGAACAAAATATTTTGTACTGTTTGGATTAATGGGAGTCCTGTAGAGCTCAAAGTAGATACTGGCTCAAAGTGCAATGTTATGTCAGCAGAAACATTTGCTAGAGTAAAAGCTACAGAACAATTTGATTTGACAAAATGTGTGAAGCTTTTTGCTTATGGTGGTGAAGACATTCAAACCGAAGGCTCAGTAGTGCTTTCATGTTACTCAGCTAGGAACAGCTATGACTTGCAATTTTCCATCGTCAAGAGATATATGCAGTCATTATTAGGCCCCAGAGACAATTTGAAAATGGGACTGCTTTCACTTAATAAAGAAATCCACCATGTAAGCCTGAATTTTGCCCAAACTATTTTTTCTTTTATGCTGATATGTCTGCAGACAAACTAGGCAAGCTACCAGTTGTGTACTCCATGAAGATAGACCCAGAGGTCAGCCCAGTTATCAGTACAGCATGGAAAGTTCCAGTAGCTATGCAGAACAGAGTCAAAGCTGAGCTAGACAAAATATTGCAGCTAGGAGTAATTTGTCCAGTAGAAGAACCTACTGATTGGGTATCCTCCATGGTGGTAGCTCATAAGAAAAGCTCAGATGATATTAGAATATGTATTGATCCAAGAGATCTCAACAAGGCACTAAAAAGGCATCATCATCCGATGCGCACAGTAGAAGAGGTTGCTAACCTCATGCCAAATGCCACTGTTTTTTTCTGTCTTAGATGGAAAGAATTCATTTTGGCAAATTTTGCTTGACCAAAACTCTTCATTGTTAACCACATTTGGTATACCATTTGGAAGATACAGATTTCTGAAAATGCCAGTTGGAATAAATTCTGCCAGGGAAGTCTTTCAGCCTGAGATGGAGCACATTTTTTTCGGCTATCCCTGTGCTATTATAGTAGATGATATTCTAGTAGGAGGCAATGGTGAAGCCAAACATGACAGAAACCTCAGGAAAGTTCTGGAAAGAACACTTCAAGTGAATTTTAAGTTGAATCCTCAGAAGTGGAAATTCAGGCTACAAGAAGTTACTTATGTTGGTCACTTATTTACCAGTTCAGGCTTTTGACCAGATCCTTCCAAGCAAACAGCAATTCTTGAGATACCAGCTCCAGACAATGTCCAAGCCCTATTATGTTTTTTGGCATGTTCAAATACCCAGGCAAGTTCATTCCTGATTTAAGCCAACTTACAGCACTGCTCAGAGAGCTGACACTCAAAGATGTAATTTGGTCATGGTCAGAACAGCACCAAAGAGTATTTGATGTTCTGAAACAGAAAATTGCCAGCCCACCAACTCTCAGCTACTATGATGTTCACAAACCAGTTACTCTTTCCTGTGATGCTTCTAAGTTTGGTCTAGTTGCAGTCATTCTTCAAGAGGGTAGACCAGTAGCATATACATTGAGAACTCTTACCCAGACTGAGATGCACTATGCCCAGACTGAGAAAGAACTTTTAGCTATTGTGTTTGCTTGTTCGAAGTTTCATGATTATATTTATGGTTGACCTATCCAGATTGAAACTGACCACCAACCTTTAGTTACTATTTTGAGAAAGTTTACGCATACAGCTCCAGCCAGACTGCAACTCATGATGCTCAAATTGCAAAAGTGCAACTTTAATCTTGTTTACAGAAAGAAAAAGCCCAGGAAAAAACACAGAACAGCATAACAATAAGAAACTTGATTTTGAGGTCATGAAAGTGAGTAATTTTTCTTCCACATCTTGAGCTCAGAATTCACACAGCTTCAGATCCACTTCTCCAGAAGCTAAACCTCTTTATCAGTCGAGGATGGCCTTCAAAGCAATCTTGTTTACCACTAGAAGTGCAACCATATTTTCCATACAGAGATGAGATTTTTGTCTGACAATGGTATCATCATGAAAGCTCCTAATGTGATTGCTCCAAAGTCCTTGCAACAAGAGTATATTCATATCTTGCATCATGGCCACCCAAGAACTGATTCTACCAAAAGAAGGGCGAGAGGTCTACTATTTTGGCCTTCTATGTCAAGAGATATTGAGAAAGTACTGTCATCTTGTTTAATATTTAATAGTTCAAAGCTGCATCAACAGAAAGAACCACTTCAGTTAAACCAGATTCCTGAACTACCTTGGTCGATAGTAGCCACAGATATCTTTGAATGCAATGGTCAACAGTATTTGGTGTTAGTAGACTCTTACTCATATTGGTTAGAGATTGACCTACTTCCCAACCTAACTTCCAGTACTGTCATTAGTAAGTTGAAGCAACATTTTTCTGTCCATGGTAGTCCACACAGAGTTATTTCTGACAATGGTGCACAGTTTACAAGTCAGCAGTTCAAGAGATTTGCAGAAGCGTGGGACTTTGTTCATATTACGAGTAGCCCTGAATACCTTCAGTCAAACAGCTTGGCTGAACATACAGTTCACAATGCAAAACAACTGTTAGAGAAATCCCGATGTGACAATACCGATGTTTTTCTCAACTTGTTAAAGCTCAGAAACATTCCTTGTGATAACCATCTTGGTTTACCTGCCCAGAGACTTATGTTGAGACAAATAAGAACTACACTACCAATCAGCAGTAATTTGTTGGTTTCATGTGCTAAGAACATCAAAGTCGTGAAAGCCCAACTGTTGAAAAAGCGTTTGTCCCAGACGTCTTACTGTGATAAAACTGCTCCATTCTTTACAAAAAGGGGAGATAGTGAGGATGCGGACGTCAAAAGGTTTTGATTGCATCGGAGTTGTGAAAAGTTTGTGTCAAGAGCCAAGATCGTACATTGTGGAATCGCAAGGAATGGAATTCAGATGAAATCAGAAGCATTTATTACGAGTGTCTGAACCAGTGTTACAGAATCTTGCTTGTGACAAAGACTCTAGTTCTCAGAGTGACTTATCCAATACTCCTATTCCAGAGGACATTCTATCAACAATCCCCATTCCTGTGAAAATCCCTGAGACTCCTCAAGCAGAACATTCCCCAGTGACTGTCCCTGTTGCTAAACCCAGCCCTATTATGTCTCGAGATCAGGTCGCATCTCAAAATCTAGTTCCAGATACACGGCAACCTGGACATGACTGTTGTTTTTCTTTATTAGTGCCTGTATAATTGCATGCCTATTAAATTTCATTATTTATATGAGGTAGCTCAGTAAAGAGGGAGGATGTAGCTTTAAGAAGCTTTCCAGTGAGTCAGCACATGCATATAAGTACTGAGCATGTGCAAACAAGAGTGCCATTTTGAGTGAACAGCCAGAGTGTGAGCATGCGAGTATGTAGTCAGTCAGTTAGTTTGTTTAAGTTTAATGTTCCTGCCATCCATCCTTATGTATTTGTATACAATAAACTAATTAAACAAACACCCAAGCCTCAACGTCTTCTTAATGCACATAAAAAGAGCGACACGTAGTACTTACCTGTGAACATAAATATCTATGAAAGGTACAAATATACGTAGGATGTCGGAGCTAAGCTGTCAGCAGCAGTTCTACTCTGAGAGCATACCCATAGACCTCTCTAGAGATTATGAAGAATATACCCACAGAAGCTTTAGTTGTACGTAAAGAAGCTGTAGGCCCAATAAAACCAGAAAAGTATACACTCCTCCCACTAACAACTGTAAATCACACATATAGTCATCATAATATGGCAGTGGAAAGTCCAAATAATAAAACCAGAAGCGTATACACTCCTCCCATTAACAAGAGTAAATCACACATATAGTCATCATAATATGGCAGTGGAAAGTCCAAATAATAAAATATCCAGGGCTCAAACTTAACCAAGCTAGGCTCAAAAGCCCACAATATAGACAGTGTGATATGGTAGCTCCAAAACATTCTAGTTGCTGATGTCATTTTATATAAAACTAATACATATCTTACTTGACTTTGCAAGTAGTTTGAGGTAGTCATGCCTACCTGTGACCAAAATCTTAATTAAGCAAAACTAGGATTAAGCGTAACAAAAAAAAAAAAAAGAATGAAGTGTTAATAAAGTATGGTCACTGTTGGCAATGGAGTGAACCATTTAAGTAGGTCCTTCTTCCTGCATACATAGCAGGACATGTTAGTAACAAATACTATAACAAGCATGGAAAAAGTACAGTTTCTTAGTAAAATCCTACCACTACCCAGTATGTCACCTGCATATCAAGACATCCATTTTGCATTCAGTCAGAGGCTTATAGCATGGTGTGTCAGACAAAGATTAATGCCCTGTCATATAGGAGTGAGATGTGTAGCCACCAGAGCATCAGTATACTTTGTATCTGAATGACTTCACCTCTGTCCCTGGAAATGCCTGTACTGAAAAGGAATTTTTCCTTCTCTGTATTTTCTGTTCTGACCTGTTAAAATTCCAAAAAAACAAAAACCTGAAAAATGTATGCCACAAAAATGAGAATTGGTTTTAGATTTGCAAACTGGAAGAATTTCAATAATGAAATAGGTGACTGAGAAGGTTTTCTCTGCTTGAATGATACTGATATATGTGCTATTAAAGAAACTCAGTTTTATGGGTGTACCTCCTTTTTTTAATTTCTCCAAGTCTTTTGGGTGTCTAATACCATGATGGGAATGGACCCTATTCCTAAGTCAAAGTATGATTAAGGTGCATGAAATTAGTATTGTTTCAATCTTTGATGACAGCCAAAAGTGCTCTTCAGAGCACCCACAATGTGCCCAGTAATGACTCCTTCTGCAATTCGTATGGAGTTACATGGATTGGTAACATATCTAAATATGATTGTAGATTCTTTTTTATAAGACCCATTGCTCCTACTACTATTGGAACTGTCTGGGTATCTTTCTTCCACATTGCTCTTGTTTCTGCCTGCAGATCCTGATATTTTATGACTTTGAGTCTCTCTGTACACAAGACACTGTAGTCACTGGGTGTGGTGATTTCAATGATCAATGCTACTCTTGTCTTCTTTTCTTGAACCAGAATATCCGTTTTCTTGCATCTATCTTTTGAACTGTTGGTAATGGGTGGTCCCATGTGATATAAACATCATCATTTTCTAGGATGCTTTGTGGCTTATGTTTCCAGTGTTTTTCAGCCACTTCAATACCATAATGTTTGCACAATCCCCAGTGCAACAATCTTGCCTCATTATTATGTCTTTCAGTATACAGTCCTTCTGTAACAAGGTGTGCAACCAGTTTTACGAAACCTACATTTGTCTGTTTCTTTCACATGTTCAATGGACTTTGTAAACCAACATGTATGTAGCCCCTACCTTTCATCTCTTGATTTGAATTCACCTCTCCTTAACCATTCCTTCATTCGTTCCTGATCAACATGAGGTTCTTTCAAAAGTTTTCTATACTTGCAACTATATTTATCCTTTTTCCGCATTTCTTGCCTTTTTATCTGGTCCTTCATCTTATATTCTTTCTTTTTTTTTTTTGGCACATTCAGTTGCTGCCTGATTTTTATGAGGATGGCACAGTGGTGCAGCGGTAGCATTCTTGCCTCGCCTCACAACGAGTGGTTCTCCAGTTCGATTCTCGGCTGGGGTGGCTTCTGTGTGGAGTCTGCATGACCTCCCTACATTCATGTGGGTTTTCTCCGGGTGCTCCTGTTTCCTCCCATGTTACAAAAAAAGACATGCATTTGGAGCATTTCTCCCCAGGCCTCTGCTAAAAATTGCCTCATCCCAAGTCGGACTTTCCCGGTTAACAAATGTTAAATACATTTATCCACTTCTGGTTTGATTTCCATTACTGCTTGATGGCAATATGCTTCTGTTAAATTAAGCAGAGAAGTCATCTTAGATTTATTCTCCTCATGTTTCAAAACTTTCACTATGTTTGGGTCTTGTGAGGTGGAGTCCCATGATTGCAGATCTATACATATAATCAATTTCAAGGAGGCCCATCCCTCCTTCAGAACAGGGAATATATAATCTTGGTATGCACTGATTTTTATAAATCATTTGGTGAGCATGAAGCATCCTTCTTGTTTTCCTATCTAATTTATCCAACACGTTTTGGGGCCAGTTAATCACTCCAAAACTGTAGGGTAGGACAGGAAGAGCAAATTGGTTTATTACTTGAATTTTGTTCCTAGATGTCAGTGCTGTTTTCAGGATTAATTTAAGTCTTCTGAAATATTCCTTATTAAGTTTTATTCACATTTATTCATGTTTTATTGTTGATCCTTCATCATTTCTGAAGTGTTTATACACTCCCTCCTGCTCAAATTCTTTTATATCGCAATCTTGTCCCAAACTGATGTTTTCCTGACGTTGCAGTTTTCCTGCTTTAAAGGTTGCTTTTGCACATTTATCAAGACCAAGTGACATTCTTATATCATCTAAAAAAGTTTGACAACTTGCAGTTGTGCTTTCAGTATCTCATCTGATGAGATATACAGTTTTAAATCATCGACAAAGAGAAGATGAGAAGTCTTTACACTTTGCTGTTTTCTAAGAGCCAAATTATAGCCATGGCCTAAGCTGTTAAGTAGACAGCTTAATGGGTTAAGGGCAAGGCAGAATAGCAGCGGTGACAGTCACCTTGGAATATCCCCCTTTGAATTTTTATCCCTGGGATAATAATTTGTCCTTATCATGTCTTAATTGCAAAGTGGTCTGCCACTGTTTCATGGTCACTGTAATGTAGTCGATCAGTGTAAGGTGTATCTTATACATTTTAAGCACTTTTTTATCCATGAATGTGGGATACTATCAAATGCTTTTTTGTAGTCAATCCATGCCATACTTAGATTCTTCCCCCTTTTACAGTTCTCCACTATGACTTTATTTAACAACAAATGATCCTTTGTTCCATATGACTTTCTTTTATTGCCCTTTTGTTCTACTACCATAATTGAGTTTTCTTCTAAATGACTGTAAACTCTGTCACCATCACTTCCCATGTATAATTTATACATTGTTGGAGGGCAAGTTATTGGTCTATATTTTTTAGGGTAGCTTGCAGGTTCACTCAAGTAGGAGAATTGTTTTTCCTGTTGTTAACCAGGTTGGTGTCTGTTCGGAGTGTGCATATAATGGCTAAATCTTCATGCAAAGACGTTAATACTTTCAACCAAAAATTAGGTACTTCATCTGGGCCTGGGGTTTTCTAATTAGAGGCTTTTCTTAACTTTGTTTCAATCTTTCTGGCTGTTACTTCATCCCATTTCATATCCTGTATCTTTGAACCTCTTATTAATTCTTTAACTTCTTCTATCCATTTAGCATCTTTGTTCTGTTCCACAGGATCTTCATAGATAACTTCTCCAAAATGTATCTATTTCTTCTTTTTTTGGTGGTCTTTCAATTCCTTTTACCTTATTTCCCAATTCTGTATAAAACTGTTTTAGATCATCAATAAATTGATTATTTTGTACTTTTCCTTTATATTTATTTTTGTATCTCCTAAGTCCTTCCGCCTGTGCTGACATTTTTAGTTTGTTATTTGTAATAGTGCATGATAGATCCTGGTCTGTTCTAATACTGCACATTGCTTTTATCACATCTACTTTTCTGAGTATTTTTGTTGACCTATTCCCTCTTCTATAATCTTCTAACAGTGACACTTGTTGTCTTAACTGCTTTATAGTTTTCTCTATTCAATATTTCCATGATGGTATTCAATGTCTTCACTTTCTTTCCCTCACTACCCTATGTTCATGTGCTAGAACTTTATCAATTATTAATTTAGCTGCACAGTAATATATCCTGTTTACTTCTGTTATATCACATGGCTCTATGAACAGTCCTAATTACTGTGTTCATTTGTTTTATCAAACTTCTGACTTTTTGGGTTTTATTAACCTTCTGCAGTCTATTTCTTTCATTGATCTTGATATATCTGCCTATGTCTATTAAATCAAGCAACTCCTCTCTTTGCTCATTTTCTTCCAAACTAAGGGCACATCCCTTGTTTCCCAATTCTTGCAGGCATTCTATAGAATATTCTGTAGCATATTCTTGTGGCACATTCTCTTCAACTTCATCATGTGCTATCCGTTGCTCTATCATATGGGAACTCACTGGCCTATCACTCCTCAACATTGACTGCATCAGAGTTTCCAGAGTTTTCACAGTTTCCTGTTCCTTCCCTTGCTGCTAGCTTCAAGTGAATGTTTAAACTGGTTTCCTGTGGAAGGCTCCAAATTATCTTCATATGGCACCTGACCAACTGCTTCCTGTTCCATTGATTTCCCCTTAATTGGATATCCATTACTCTATCCTGTTGTGGTGCTTTCTGTATTGGATTTTCTATACTGAATCTTTCACTTTGCATGTGCTCCATGACCTCAGTTTCTATTTCTTTAACTTCTCCATTGCTAATCTTCTTTTCTACTTTTCCTCTTTGTCTTCTTATTTTTGTATTGTAAAGTTGTCCATGTCTGGATTCCTTTGCCTGTATTTTCCTTCAAATATATTTGGTGCTGCTCTTTTTGTATTGATTAGTTTTGCTTTCTCCTTTGCATAAATATGACACCATATTAAATCTCACTCACTCCATCCTGCTGCGATGTAACCTGTGCTAGGCCTTCTACACCAAATCCTTCACTTTGCAGGCACCCCATAACTTCAGCTTCTATTTTTTTAACGTCTGCTTTACTAATCTTCTTTTCTACATTTTCTACTTACCTCCTTTCATTGTTGCATATCTGATGAGATAAAAGGCAGTGTCAAAATGTTTATAAAATAGCTCTTAAAGGCCAGTAGCCATGAAATCAAGTCAGACAGTTACTCATACAGTAATGCATATTGTTGTGTCTTTCGGCTTTTCCCGGTTAGGGGTCGCCACAACAGAACTCCGGTCCGCTAATGATTGGCTGTAGACTTTTACGTGCCAAGTTGCCAGCCCTGAAGCACAACCTTCAACAAAGGTACGCCCATTCACGCATGTCTCCACACAGAAGACGCTCTAGCTGAGAATCGAACGGGACAGCGTCTTACTATGAGGCAACAACGCTACCGCAGCACCACCACCACCGCAGTCATTAAATATAAATATTAACTATAATATTAAGTGGGACAAAGGAACACTATATGCGTGCCCTACAGAGAATAAGAATTTTCTGACTAAAGTTCACAGTGTAAAAATCAATGAAAGTTACAATTGCTGTGGGGATTTTAGTTAACTGAACAGTGACTGTGGCAACTTGGCATCAAATAAAGGTGCTCAAATATTAACTGAATAACATAATCAAATATACAAAAATCATTTAGGAGTGGCTGTATCATAGATGTCATACTTAAAAACTTTGGATCATTTTCTTTCCATCCATCACTATTCTGTCTGATGCAGTTATTATAACTTTTAAGTATATATCACTGCTATGCTCTAAAAAGCGATTATTTAGAAAGTAATCTGTTACATTAGGCTTTACATAAATGCTGTTGCAAAGATCACTGCATGCTGTCTAGTTAAGAAATGCTGTCATGAAAACTCACTGCATTACAAAATATTGGATAACGTAAGCAGATATAGTTTAATAGGCAATATGTACATATTGCAAATACTTGGCTATTAGACTGTACTAGAGCCATTATATGTTGTTGGTGACAAAATGTATTTTACTGTCTATAAGTATTTTAAATTATCTCTTTTAGTTAAGTCACAAACTTTGTACACACACATATATATATATATATATATATATATATATATATATATATATGGTTCCCATTCAGAAGCCTGAAACATCATAAGCCTGAAAATCAAAATCCTGAAACCAAAAGCCTGAAAATTCAGAATCCTGAAAACTCAAAATCCTGAAAGCCCAAAATCCTGAAAGCCCAAAATCCTGAAACTCAAAATCCTGAAAACACAAATAATGCTAATATGTCACTATAAAGACACTAATATCTACCAACTGACCCTGACCCTAACCCTAACCCTAAGGTCCGTCACTATCGCACATTCACCTGACCCGCGCCCTAACCCTAACTCACTTAAACCGCCCCTAACCCCAATATTTGTCACTATTGCATACATGCCTAACCTGCGCCCTAACCCTAACTCACTTAAACCACCCCTAACCCTAACATAAAACCAACCGCACACTTACCTGACCCCAACGCATGACCTAACACCACAGGGCTAACAATAGCAAAGCCACAATGACATCAGTATGTCTATTTTGTGTTTTCAGGATTTTGAGTTTCAGGATTTTGGGCTTTCAGGATTTTGAGTTTTCAGGATTCTGAATTTTCAGGCTTTTGGTTTCAGGATTTTGATTTTCAGGCTTATGATGTTTCAGGCTTCTGAATGGGAACCATATATATATATATATATATATATATATATATATATATATATATATATATATTTATCAAGGTCTGGTCAATGGCTTCATGTATGCAAAGAAATTGTCTGAAGCACTGTGACTGTATGTAACTGTATGCCAGAATTGATAGGTTCATAGGTAAATACTAGGTTAGCTACCCTTGCGGACCATTTTAAGCCTGGACATTTTCACTTTCTGTGCTCAAGATAACCTTTCACATTCAGTTATAGATCAGCCTTACCCATCCCATGGTCAGTAATTATATATTACTCATAATGAAAATAACTGAGATCATACCATAGATAATTTGAGGGGACCCATGCATGTCTATTACTAGTACAGGGGGCAGTCCTGGTGTTGCATTTTCTGTTTCCCATCCATAGATCTAAGTTGCACTTGAAAATGAACAGGGATGAACTTTGTTTTATGTGGATGGGGAGTCTGTTCCATAGCAGCTGTATCCTCTGCAAAATATACCTGTCCCTCCAAACTGGACTGTTGATGTTGCAGAAGAGGTTTAGATCCCTAGACCAAGTACTTCTGATGCCATTTGACTTGCTGATGTGCAGTAAATCCATCAGTAATGGGTTAGAGGATGTCTTGTATGCCAGACACAGGTCACCTATTAACAGTCTGTAGGATACTAAGTATAGTGATGGGGCTTTGAGTCGGTTCATGTAGGACATATTGTTTAGGCTTTGTACCTTTTAGTAAGGTGTCTCTATGGGTATTTCAGTTGTTGCATGTGTCTGGACAGATACAGGCCAAAAGGGTATTATATTCAGTGACTAGCTTATTGAGGGCTGAGTAAAGGGGAACAATGACATTCCTAAATCTAGACACAATCCCTTTGTTTATAAGCTGTGCAATATAGAAGGACTTTCTTACAACAATAGAAACATGTTGGTTGAAAGTTAAGTCACTGTCCACATAAGTTTCCAAATCCTGAACAACTGGGTCATCTCTTAGGGGCATATTATCAATGAGGTACTTCCTTGGGGTAGATGACTTCCCAAAGGAAACAATAATGCATATTTTGGCATTTAGTTTCAGACCATGATTTTGACACCACTTATTTAGTTCAGACAAACCTTCCTGCAGGATAGCTAAGTCATTTAGGGATTCAATGACTGCTCCTAATTTACAGTCATCTACAAACTTAGTCAGCTAGAGCCCTTTGGTATTGGCTTTTACTTTAGAAAAGTAGATGCCAAACAGGAGAGCTCCAAGGACAATCCTGAGGTACTGAAACTATATTATGTGTATCAGTGTGATATATGATTTTACATTATTGTTTGTATCTCAGCCTAATAGCCTGTATTATGACTGAAAAGGCTGTTTGAACCAGTATGCTTACGAAGTTAACAAATTGAAATAAATAACACTGATCATGATACCACCATGTTTAGCCTAATGAAGAAAATTAAACTCAGTCACAAACAACTCATCTTTTTTAGAGTTTAGCACTGGAAACTATGATGTAATAAATAGCATACATATAAAGGCAGACTAAAATGCTGTCCTAGATGACTCCAATAAATTTGCTAAATATATTATAAATATGTTCTGTGGTGTTATTAACTTCTGCATTCATGAATGCATATGAGTAAATCATAAATATACTGAGTATTTCAAGAAAAATCTATTTTGTGGCATTACAAAGTTAAGAGCATTTACAGCAGGAAAAGAAGTGTATTCAAATTTCATAACACAAAAAGACATTTGTCACTGTCATAAACAGAAGGGGAAACCGTCATTATGTGGAACCACAAAGTTAAGAGCATTTACAGCAGGAAAAAAGGCACTCCTTAAACTTTCCGAAAATTACTCCAGTCATACAAAAGTATGGTTTTAGTGACGGACAGACTCTATTTTATATACCAAATGTTTCAGCTCTAGCTATGAAGTTAACCTGCTTTCAAAAGATCAAAGAAGCAGTAAGGTATTATTTTATTTTATTAAACAAATGAAAGGGAAGTATATGAGTTAAATATATTATCAATAAACAATTAAGTGATCACCACATCACACTAAGTAGCAAATGTACTTAAAACTCAAATTTCATAGTACAAAAATACATTTGTCACTGTCATAAACAGAAGGGGAAACCTTCATTATGTGGAACGACAAAGTTAAGAGCATTTACAGCAGGAATAAAGGTACTCCTTAACTTTCAGAAAATTACTCCAGTCATACAAAAGTACAGTTTTAGTGACACATAGAATGTATTTTATATACAAAATGTTTCAGCCTCATCTATGAACTCAGCCTGCAATCAAGTTTCAAAAGTTGAAAGAAACAGCAAGGTATTCTTTTATTTTATTAAACAAATGAAAGGGAAGTATATGAATTAAATATATTATCAATAAACAATTACGTGATCACCACATCACACTAGGTAGCAAATGTACTTACAGAAAAGTTTTTTTCAAATTTCATAATATGAAAAGACGTTTGTCACTGTCATAAACAGAAGGAGAAACATTCATCATGTTACTTCAGATATGACAACTGCTGCCATAAATAAAATTCAGAACACAAATTTCCTGTGACAATTACCTGGTGGTTTCTTATATAGACTCAACAAACCTAACAAGACCGCTGTCAGTATGTTTCGCAAAATATTAGAACTGGTGTTAGTTTACAAATGGGGAAGGGAGGTTCACATTAGACACAAGCAATTTCAGACTATCAGTCTGACAGGTATTGTGTGAAAATCATCAGAGCTATAATGAAATTTATCCAGAATAGGAGACAGTGGGTTTTCTTTTTGATATGGAAGCACTGGTCCTTTTATGGAGAGATCTTGTCATTGTCAATAAACAATTAAGTGATCACCACATCGCACTAGGTAGCAAATGTACTTACAGAAAAGTTTTTTCAAATTTCATAATATGAAAAGACGTTTGTCACTGTCATAAACAGAAGGAGAAACATTCATCATGTTACTACAGATATGACAACTGCTGCCATAAATAAAATTCAGAACACAAGTTTCCTGTGACAATTACCTGGTGGTTTCCTATATAGAATCAACAAACCTAACAAGACCGCTGTCAGTATGTTACACAAAATATTAGAACTGGTGTTAGTTTACAAATGGGGGAGGGAGGTTCACATTAGACACAAGCAATTTCAGGCTATCAATCTGACAGGTATTGTGTGAAAATCATCGGAGCTATAATGAAATTTATCCAGAATAGCAGACAGTGGGTTTTCTTTTCGATATGGAATCACTGGCCTTTTTATGGAGAGATCTTGTCATTGTTAAGGGCAATCTTGCTTTTGAATCTTCTGGCATTCTTTGAAGAGGTGAAAACAGCCCTTAATGAAAGACTGTCATTGCTTATCTTCATTTTGTTAAGACATTTGATACTATTCTTTATAAAAAAAAAAAACTGACAAGTTAATTGCTTTAAATGCCGATCTGTATGCTGCCCAGTGGGTAAAGCGCTGATTAGATAACAGGAAGCATCAAGTCAGGATTGAGAGGTTTACCTGCATTTTCCAATCATGGTTACTAATAGTGTTTGAATTCCACAGCACCCTGTAATGGGTCATTTTTTTCTGGACTATTCTTCACAGTTACAAAAGTTAGAAAGGGTTTTGGCTAACCAAATAGACTGACAATTGTAAACTGGGTAATGCTACTTCTGTTAAACATGCTGAAATTATCTGAGATAGTCTAAAATATATATGCCTGTCACACTACTAATACTAATGACTTTGCCTTCATTGTCCATAAACATAGGGTCATGAGAAAGGACATAAATGATAGTTAAAAAACAGATAGTTAAATCAAAAACTGGTGCCATCACTAAAGATTAGGGACAGTGGTAGAAAACAGCTTAACATTTGGCCATTATGCATATCTGTCAATATATGTATACACACGGATTCACTTCATAACACTGAAAGCTCAAAACACTGAAACTTCAAAATTTTGAAAACTCAAAACACTGAAAACAAGTATCATACATATACTGAGTTTAAACAACATAAATCATAGCACTTTCCACCAAGTGTAAGAAGGGGCAAGTCCCCCCCTGCACCCCCATGTGGGGGGCTGTGCCCCCCACACCCCCTGCTACTTATATATATCAACTCCAAGACTGCACTTCACTACACTAAGTGCAATCTTGGAGTTGATATATTTAAATAGCAGGGGGTGTGGGGGGTGCAGGGGGGCTTGCCTCCCTACTTACACTTGGTGGAAAGTGCTATGATTTATGTTGTTTAAACTCAGTATATGTATGATATGTGTTTTCAATGTTTTGAGTTTCAGTGTTTTGAGTTTTCAGTGTTTTGAAGTTTCATTGTTTTGGTCTTCTATATTATGAAGTTTTCTCATTTTCAGTGTTTTGAGTTTTCAGTGTTATGAAGTGAATCCACACACACACACACACACACACACACACACACACACACACACACACACACGCACACACACACACACACACACACACACACACACACACACACACACACACACACACACACACACACACACACACACATCCAAGGAAGAGCATATTCTTTAGCCCATGTAATTGTAATGAATATACTAGTCACGCCATCAAGAGCAGTTTACACCTCACCGATCCAACCTGCAATTAAATGCAGAGGTGTATTTTGTAGCCTTCAAACGTGGTACCTAAACAACTAGAAAAGGTCCAGTTCCTTTCTAGATAAATCATAGGATTGGAAAACATTAACAGTCCTGAAAGGTTTCAGAGATCATCATTATTTTCTGGTTATTATATGTTACTTAGAGATGATCTCTGCCTTGTCTGTAAGGCAGTGTTTAATTTAGTTCTGTTGAAAGTCTGCATGTGAAGCACACTCCAGAGGGACTTAACATGAGACTGGAGAAGCTAATGCTAAAACCAAATAAGAATACAGGGATATGGCCTTGACGTGGACTGCATAGGATATTTTATGTACACCCTATATTGGTTTAGTGAGGAACTTGTAAGGAGGTTCCAATTGTTGGATATACCGGCTAGGTACATACCAAAGGTGGCATTGCACTCAATGATAGGTCCGATGAATGCAGAATACACTGGGAACAATGACTTCCCTGGACTTACATGCCATACCTTTGCTAATAAGTTGAGCAAGATAGAATGATCTCCCCAATGTTGTAAACACTTGACAGTCAAAGGCTAGATCACTACCTATGTGTGTCCCTAAGTCCCTGACTACTGGGTCAGCTGTTAGAGGTATGCTGTCAATATGATAGTTACTAGGGGTGAATGACATCCCAAAGCATAGTATTGTGAATTTCTTGGCATTTAGTGTTACTCCATGGCTCTGACACAACATGTATATTTGTGTCAGCCCCTCCTGGAGAACATTTGTGTCAGTGTGGGGTTCAATGATAGCTCCTAATTTGCAATCATTTGCAAATTAGTCAGGCAGAAGCCACTGACAATGGCACTGACTTCAGACAAGTAAATGCCTAAGAGGAGTGCTCTGAGGAATGATTAATGAAGGAGTCCACTTGTGACTGGCCTGTTTATAGAGATGGACTCCCCTATGCTAACTTCCTGGGTCCTGTCTATGAGCCACTTAGCTATCCACCAGCTGACATACTAGTTTGTACCTAACCTCTTGAGTTTGTCAACAATACCTGATGGGTGTATAGTGTCACATGCCTTGTCAGGCCATGGTAGGCAGTGTGAACCATTTTCCCCCTCATCCATTGCTTTGGTTACCTTCTCAAATAGGTCCACCAGGCTGGGTAGGCATGAACTTCCCTTAACAAAACCAAACAGGGTTTGGTTCAGTGTCTGGAGGTGTACTACATCTGTGCTGATCATTTCTATGATAATTCTTTTCATGGCTTTACATATTAGACTAGTGAGATTTCTGTGTCTGTACTCTCCAGGGGCTGTAGATGGCCCACCTTTGTGCAGAGGGATGACTGTTGCTGTTCTCCATTCATGAGGCATGAAGCCTATTTGGTGGGGCTACAGTGAAATAGTAATTTCCGAGTCCCTGAAAGGTCATGTTCCATGCTATTTAGAAGGCATGCTGGGATATTACCTGGACCCATTGATGCAGTGTACTTGTTCTTAGAGAGATCATTAAGGACCTGTTCCCTCATGATTGTAGAGTTACTTATATTTGATGGTATTTCCTGAAGGAAGGTTGAGGGGGAGAGAAGGGCAAAGTTGGGACTCAAGTTATCATCCAGGAGGTTTACTCTTTTATAAGTGGTTCCATTTACAATGAGGTGTGCACGCAATTATGTCTTGCCTTTGATGTTGCAGACATACCTAAAGGATGCTTTGTGGTTGTCCTTGGCCTGGGAGCTTGAACTTACCTCAATTTTGGCTTTGGTAGACTTAATTTGTCCTCTGAGTTGTTTGTTTAGTTTGGTGAGTGTGTTTTTATCCTGTCGGGTGCTGCACCTCCTACATTTTGGCATGAGCTTCTTCCTTCTGTTATACAGCCTTTTGATTCTGTGATTCCACCAGGGTGGTTTGATTTTCAGTTAGTTCTGTACTTCTACATGGTGGGTACAGCTGCCTCTATGCAGCTAGTACCATGCTTGTACAGGGTTTCTGTGAACACTGATTGATAGGCTACAGTGTTCTCAGTGTTTATGGGGGTTTGAGATTTGGCCAGTGTATCACCTAATAGCTGGAGGTTAGCCTTAGAGTAGTTCCTGAATATTCCATGTCTAGCTGGTGGTCCATGTCTGATGTTTACTTCAAAGGAGATCAATTTGTGTTTGGACCTTTCCAGGGAAGACATTACAGTACAGGGTTGTGCATCACTCAACCATATTGGTGAGGACCAGATCCAGTATGGTTGCACCCCTGTTTGGTGTATTGGCTATCTGGTCCATGGAGTTTGTGTTTACAAAAGCCAGGAATCTCTGTGCCAGTGTGTTTGTTGTCATATAAGATTCCCAGTAAGAGTGGGATAATGGAAGTCACCCTTGAATATGGTATTGGTTTGGATGGCTAGTATTTTTAATAAGTTTACATACATGGTACTGGTGTCCTGGGTCATAGAGGAGGGCCTATAGTTTGCATGGAAGTAGTATTGGATTTTGCCTATTGTGAATTGAACCTAGAGCAGTTCAAGTGCATTGTCCTGTTTGACCAGCTTTGAAGTATCTTTAGTTTTGATGTTCATAGAGACACCTCCATCTTTAGCCCCTGCCTGTGAATTAGCTGATCTAAATGTGTGGAATGCATAATAACCTTGCACTGTTTGTGTGCTGTTTCTGCCTTTAAGTCATGTGTTAGTGACTGCACAGACATCTTCTGAGAGCTCAAATAACTATCTCTAAGTATAGTCTAGGGAGGTATGTCACAAGTCATGTACTCCCACATAGACTATGACTGAGTCATATCATAGGAAGTTACTAGGCTAATGGCCCTAGGGCCCTTACAAGCCTAGCTAAGTTATACCCTTATTTTCAAGATCAGCAACAATTGCCATGGTCCAAGAGGAACACAGGTGGAACCCCCATTGTGAATTTATGGTTACACATCCAGTTGTCCACATTGCATTTGAAGAGGGCCAATGAGGTGCTCTGTTTGACATGAAATGGGTGTCCATTCCAAAGGTGTGGTAACTTCTGGAGACACATCTGACCCTCCAGCATGGTCTAATACTGTCACATACCAGGTTAAGGTCTTTAGAGTGAGTAACCCATGTACCATTTGATTTGTGGATATACAGCATTTCAAATCAAGCATGGTCAAAGATTGCCTCATATGCAAGGCATAGATTGCCTAGGAGTAGTATGTATGAAGCAGAATGAAGTGACAGTGATCTCAGATGACCCACATAGGACAGATGCTGAAGAACTTCAATTATCCTTGTAAGGTACCTTTGTGGTCTCTCCAATTGCTGCAGGTGCTTGGAAAGGGGCATACCTCTCAACTGTGCAGATTTTTTACTCATATTTTTGGTCTGTTCCTCATACATTTGTGGCTTTCTGGTAAATACTTGAATATTAAAATCACTAAATAATACTAAATAAAGACAAACATTTGAGTTTCAGACTTCATATCCTTCAGAAAATTTGTAATAATGCAAAACCTTGTTTTTCTAGCAACTCTCTAGGTTTATAGTAGCAATATTTAAATTCTGTCCCTATTTTTGGGCCTTTCTCTTCCCATTCTTTCTGGCTTTGTCAGGATTTTTTGCACAAAGAGGTTGAGAGGTACGTAAAAGAGGCACTGTATTCTATTATTGGCCTGATGAGGAGAGAGTGCAGAGAGGTTATAACGTCTTTCATTTTCTGGATGCAATAGCCTTACATATGAGGTGAGCAATACAGAATGCCCTGCTTACCACTATGGAGACATGCTGATCAAAGGTAAGTTTACTGTCAACCTGTGTGCCCAGGTCTCGCACCAGTGAATGCATACTTAGTGAGTGTTTTGTTATTAATGTGGTAGTTAGTAGGAACATGATAATACGTTTTTTTAATTAAGGTTAAGGCCATGACTTTGGCATCAATCATTTGTGTGTGTAAGATCCTCTTGTAGGATGTTGACATCATTTGGAGAGTCTATGGATGCTCCCAGTTTGCAGGCATTAGCAAAGTTTGTCAGTACCAGACCTTTAGTTTTAGCTTGTACTTTGGAGAACTAGGTCCCAAACTGTTGAGGTGCCAGGACAGCTCCCTGTGGAACACCTCTGGTTACAGGTGTGCTATTGGAGGTGGACTCCCCTATTTTGACTATACGGATTATCTGGTTACTCAACCTATCATACATTCAGACCCCAAACTGTGGGCAGTAAAGCCAAAGGAGGTGGAGTTTCAATATGCATTAAAGACATACACACCTCCAGGCTGTTCAAACAGTATAACGCACAGGAGACACTCCAGGTGCAGTTAACCATTGGCAAGGCCCCTATTCAAATCATAGCTAGCTACCGGCCCCCAAATCTGACTCAAGATGTCCAATCCACCTATTTGGACCTGTTCAAATCTATCAGGATTCAACCCTTTACCCTTATCCTGGGTTACTTTAACTTCCCAAACATAGAATGGAAGAACTACTCATGCCAGTACACAAATGCCCAGAGATTCCTCAATTCTGTCAATGCAAATGCTTGGAACAGCTAGTCAATATCCCCACAAGAGGTGATAATATCTTGGACTTGGTATTAATCAACATGAATAATCACTGCAACATCCCTATAGTATCATCCTCCCTGGTAAGATCCGACCATAAAGTGGTCACTTTCGAAGTCACCATATCCCCCAACCCACTTCTAGCTAGGATCAGACATAAAAAATTATCCAAAGCTGATTACAGCCTCCTGAGGGATGATATAAACAGCTTCACAGCCTCCTCCCCCCCCCCGTTGGAACTGGCACCAATATCCAAAACTACACCAAAGCATTGTATGAGCATTTATATAGATGCATGGAATCAGGAATACCCAACAGGACTAAATCATCCTCAGCAAGGAAGAATAAACCTGTCTGGTGGACATCTGCAATAAATAAACTCTATAACAAAAGGAAAAATTTGCTGTCCAAGACCAAGAAGGAGCAGGTGCCCAAATGGAAGCAATGTCTCCTTAGCCTGAACAAGCAAATAAGAGCACTAGTGAAATCCTCCAAAGCAAACTTCGAGTCCAAATTGGACACATCTACTAGAGACAATCATAAGGCCTTCTTCACATATGTCCGCAATGTCAAAGGAAGCACCCAGATCTGTTCAAAACTGGTGGTCAAGGACACCACATATACAAATGCCATAGATATAGCAAACTTACTGTCTGACAGATTCAGCAAAAACTTCACCACTCTGTCCCCACCATCAGTAAATCAGGACATCCCCAGTGCCTGTCCCTTCCCCTTAATCTGGGGAACAGGTCATCATTGCTCTCTCAAAGACAAAAAAATACAGCCTCCATTGGACCCGATAACATACCAGGCTGCATCCTACGTGGACTCAGGCAGGAACTTGCAGCACCATTAGGCACCCTATTCAACCAAAGCCTGCGTACCGGCTTCAAACCAGGTGAGTGGAGGACAGTCACTATCATCCCTTTACACAAAGGTGGAGCGTCCACCGAGCCAGGAAAATATAGACTCATCATGCTAACTAGCCTGATCTGCAAGGTCATGGAATGGATTACCATGGACCTCATTAACAAGGGCATTGGCAACCTTCAAATAGTTGATCCTACACAGTTTGGCTTCGTCAAGAGGAGGTCATGTCTGCTAAATTTGGTCGACGTCTTTAATACAGTCACCAAAGCCATGAATAAGGGGAAGATGGTGCACACTGCCTACCTTAACCTGGCCAAAGCCTTTGAACCTATTCCCCACTCAGGCATAATAGATAAACTCTGTCAACTAGGCATTAATCCGTAAGTTACCAGATGGGTAGCAAACTGGCTCACTGATAGAACCCAACTAGTCAAAATAAGGTTAGCCACTCAAGCAGTAGACCAGTAACAAGTGGTGTACCCCAAGATTTGGTCTTGGGGCCTCTGTTATTTGGGATATACCTTTCTGAGGTGCAGGCCAAAACCAGTGGGCTATGGCTGACCATGTTTGCAGATGACTGCAAGCTGGGTGCTGTCATCAATTCCCCTAGTGATATGGACATCTTCCAAGAGGGTCTCACTCAGACAAAAGACTGGTTCCAGACACATGGCCTCAAGCTGAATACCAAAACATGCATCATCATCCCCTATGCAGAGAGTGACGTCCCCACAAATTATCACATTAATGACAATGTTCTAAGCATGCAATCGGTTGTGAGGGATTTCAGCACCCAGGTTGATAGCAACCTGACTTTTGACCACCATGTTGCTTCCATTGTACAGAAAGTCTTCTACATGGCCCACCTCATAAGTAAGGGTATCTCATCCAGGGACAAGGAGGTCATAACATCCCTGTATTCTTCTTTTATAAGGCCCATTATTGAGTACAACACCCCTTTCAGCATGTACCTCACAAAGCACATGCAGCAGCTGGAGAGACCACAGAGGTTCCTCACCAGGAGAATCCAGGGCCTCAAACATCTACCATACACAGATAGGCTAAAAGCTCTATCCCTCTACTCAGTTTCATACAGACTTCTCAGAAGTGACCTCTGTCTGGCATACAAGGCAATCACGGACCCCACCTTGATGGGGCTGCTGCATATCCACAAGTCAAACTCCACTCAAGTAACTCACACGCATGGCCTCAACCTGGTCTGTGACATCAACAGAACTTGTTGGTGGGACAGATTTGTGTTCCAGAGACTCCCCAGTCTATGGAACAGACTCCCCCTCTATGTCAAGCAGAGTACCTCTTTACCCCTTTTTAAGTGCAACCTGGATAACTGGATGGGAAACAGAAAATATATCCCTGAGATTCCACCCGTGTCCCTGCTGGACAGGGGCATCAGGTGCTGACTTGTCTAAACATGGGCTAAACTCTTGGCTAGGCTTATAAGGGCCTCAGGGCTGATAGCCTAGTAACCTCCTATGATCAGGGAGTCAGTTAGTGACCCATCTAATGATATAAAGGTTGATTCCTGGCTGGGGGAGTTTGTCAATGATGCCTGAGTGGGGGATAGTGTAAAATGTCTTGTCTAAGTCTGGGTAGGCTGTATGCACAGATTTCCCTTCATCCAGGGCCTTGGTGACTGTCTTGAAGAAGTCCACCAGGTTTTACAGGCATCATCCCTTTGACAAATCCAAACTGAGTAGGGGCAAGTGTTTGGAGCTTCTCTATATCTTTATTGATAAGGTCCATGATGATTCGCTCTATGGCCTTGCAGATAAGGCTAGCCAGGCTAATAGGTCTTTAGTTCCCATGGACAGTGGAAGCATCATCTTTGTGCAGGTGAAGAATGGTGGCCATTTTCCATTCATCTGGGATGAAGCCTGTGCTTAGACTACCATTGAAAAGAGTACCCAATGTTGTTAATAATTCTTGTTGGAGACAATGTAGGACTCAGCTTGGGATGTTATCAGGTTCCATAGATGCTGTCTTTTTGGCCTTAGAGAGGGTGTGTATGGCTTGCCCTTTACAGATATAAAGTAGGCGACAGGTGGTAGGGATGTCATGGGGTACATGTGACAAGGGACAGGGGAGTGACGTTTTCACAGAACCTGTCAGCTAACAGGTTAGCTATGTCCACAGGTTCAGTGTATGTGGTATCATTAACTACCAGTTCAGCACAAACCTGGGCCTTTCCTTTTAGGTAATGGATGTAACTAAAGAATGCCTTATGGTTGTTTTTAGTTGAATACAATTTGGATTCATAGTTTGCCCTTGAGGGCCTCACAAGAAGTCTTACTGGCTTGTTTAAGCTGAGGAAGAAGTGTTTCCAGTTTAGGTTTCCCTCCCTCTTACCCTTAGACAGACATTTCTTCCTCTTATTGCAAAGCCTGTTAATAGCAGTTGTCCACCAGGCAAGTTTGCTCTTCCTTGTGGAGCTTGTTTTGGTCCTATCAGGTATGTCCCAGTAAATGCAGTTAAACATATGTTTGTATAAAGCATTGGTGTACAACTTGGCATAGCTGCAAGTTCCATCTAAGGGGGGAGGTGCAGTACAGCTATTTATACCATCCTGTAAGAGGTAATAATGTGCTTTGGCAAAGTGTTTTAATTTCTTTGCTGTTGGAGAGGAGTGATTGTTACATTGAATGGGACTGAGTTGTGGCCAGATATCACTAGGGAAGACCTCACAGTCGTGGTATTGGAGTGCCCCCCCCCCATATTGGTAAGCACCTGTTCCAGGATGTCAGCACCACTTGTGTGGGTGTCAACCAGCAGGTCCAGTGCCTTGAAATTAACAAAGTCAAGGAACCTTTGGGAAAGTGAATTAGAACATGAGTAATTTACCCTGTTCAATGGATGGTTAGGTAAAGTCACCCAAACCCAGAGTGTTCGGATGTATCTTGATAGACTCATGTAGATCCGAATAGGTAGAATGGGTGTCCTGATTCACAGACAGGGTCCTGTAGCTGGCAATGATTTGAATAAGTGTCCTACCAACAGTTAATTACACCTGAAGTATCTGCAGGGAATCCTACCGTTTAACCAATTTGGCATTGCATTTATCTGTAATGAATATCGATACACCACCTACTTTAGTTTTCACATCTTCAATTTGTGGTCTGAACGTGTGGAAAGAGGTGTAGCCCAATATAGCTGACGTGTGTTCCACAGCCATTAACCAGGTCTCCTTGACTGCACAAGTGTGTAAGTCTTCCAAGGTGAGGACTGCTTCCAGTGAGTGCAGTTTCATGTTAAGGCACCTATTGTTTAGCAACATAACCTTGAGGTTTTTTTATATGGTGTTTTCATGTCTGGAGTTTTGTCCTTGAGACACCACCTAAAAAGAGCACTATGGGGTGGCAGGAGCCTTGGCCAGTAGCCAAAATCTCAGTGGTGACAGCTGAAAACCATCTCCAGCAAAGCATCAAGGTCTGTCGATCATGTCATCCCAGGCTGACAGATACTGTATCCCCTTAGAATAACACCAGAAACTAAGGTAATTATTGAGGTCAGTCATTTCTGTTTGTTCTAACTGAAGCTAAAATGTGCTAAAGGCTAGGGACATACCTGCCTGAGGCCAATATTCTGAGAGTTCAGTCTTGTCTCTTTTCATATAGTCCAGAGAGGTACATCTCAAGTCATTCACTCCAACATGTAGTATGACAGAGTCACAACAGTACCTGCTTTTGGGATACATGAGTGCATGTGGGATATGGCGGATCCTGGCACCTGAAAGACAGCTGACTATGACCTTCTCCTTATCCAGTCTGGTCAAAGGGACATCTGTGTGTCTCATAGTGAAATCGCCTATGACTAATATGTTTCTTTTAGTGTTTTGCCTTAAGGGCTTGACAGATGAGACACTGGTACGAGAACTATTAGTGGATGTATTATGTGTAGCATGCTTATGTTTGTGTTTGGGAGGTCTCTGGTGTTTATCTATGTTTCTGTTGATGATCTCTGCATATGTAGGTATGTGTGATGTGGGTTTGGGTGAGGTGGGAGTTGAGCTATGCAGGGTGACAACCTGTTCATTGTCATATGTACTGATTGGTGTGCAAGAGAGCATGTATTCCAGGGTGCTGATATAGTTGCATCTCTGACATGCTGAGTTTGTGTTACTTGTGGTCCAATGACAGGAGACTGTGCATAATGTGGCAGATCCTAGCCCATGATAAGCAGCTGACTGTGCCTTTCTCCTTATTCAGCTTGGTGAGAGAGACATCAGTGTGTCTCACAATGGAGTCTGCAGTGACTAGAATGTTGGATTGTGTGCTGGCTTGCCTTACAGGCTTATAGGTTGCACCTCCATTAGATGTATCTCTATGTGTTCATGTGTGTGTTATTTCTACATAGTGCATTTGGAGCTGAGGGTATTTGTTATCTGCACTTTGTCTATGAGGTCTTTGTGATTTATGAATGTTACAGTTCAGTACCTCGGCATATGTCTGCTTTGAATTGTGTGTGATGGGTGCAGTGTGTGTGTACTTCTGACTACCTTATTGACATTAGGAGTACTGTCACATGAGCACTTTCCCTACAGTGACATTGTGTAAATACAGCTCTTACATACCACATCAGTTAGTTTGAGAATGAACTGGTTGTCGGTAAACATGAGGCAATTTCTACATTGCCTCAGGGTGCCCATATCCACCAAAGTGGTAACAGTCACAGTGGGAAAGGTCAAATCAATGGGGACAGACCCTTTTTTCTTGATTAAACAGTTGTATTGAGAATATCAATCAATGTCACAAGTATCTGTTTTGCAACTATATGGACAGTGCTTGTCACTGCAAGCTAGTTGTCCTGTGTGCAACTCGGTATTGGAGTAAGTTCCATCACGCTTTCCCAGGAGAAATGTCACTCAAGTTGTCTGAGTCTGTACAGAGCAATGCCAAGCACTGGAAAGGAAACTGATACGTACACCATGAAAAGTTAAGGATGGAGTATCTATTCAGTTACTCTGAAGTTAGACACACATCAAGCAGTGTTTACTGAAAACAAAGAATTACCTTTTGAAGAATGCTGAAAAGGGATTTGCATGAATGGATACTGCCTGGCTACTACAACTGCTGGTCTCATCATAGCTGCACTCTGCTGAGGTACAATGCTTCTTTGCTTTTCCTCTCACAAGAAGCAAAACATTAGCACCACTCCCAAGATAAGAAACAGGCCACAGCCTGTTTGTTGATCCACACACTTTTCCCAGATGATGCAAGGGCCTGTAGTGTTTTTGTAGCCTTTTCCAGGTAGATGCCTTGAATAGCAAACAGACCAATCAGTTTAGTTTTGCATGTATTATGCCTTGGGTTCCAAAGTTTATAGGATTTGACTAGGGTACTGACCTGATGGTGTTTAGTAGCATAGCTGCTGCCATCACAATATAATGTTAAATGTCAGGTGACATAGATGTCCAAGGTTGTTCTAGCAAGGTCCACAGTGACAATGATCCATGTTAGGTAACAGTTTCATAGCAATTCATGCAGCCTGGCCTTCAACACCCTAATGGAGGTGATCTGTTTGACATGGATGTGAGGCGTACTGCAGCGGAGTGGTCACCTTGGGGAGATGTTCCTGTCCCTCCAGCATGTCCTAGGTATGTCATATTATACATTTAAGTTCCCAGAATACCAAACTGTAGTCCCACATTATTTCACACAACATCCATTTGCTGTCTGGTTGTTTGACAGGCATTGTAATCTTACAAGGCCAAAGTACTTACTGCAAAACTGAACAGGTTTTCTGTGCATGCGCAGACATCCACACCTTCTCTGCAAAGAGTGCCTACAAAGAGTGTGTTTGAGGCTATGAACCCCAAGGGTGTAGCAGCATGACCCTTACTTTGCTGGAGTTGTACATTATCACTTTAGTAAGTTTGCTATTGCAACCCTGCCTAATAACAGGATTATGGCTCAGGAAAGTGCCATATGTCTGGTAAAGCCATGTACTCAATACATCATGTTGTCCCACATTGTCAAGTACTGTTTTGCCTTAGAATGACACCACAGAGGTAATAACATCTGACATTTAAGCATCTGTCTGGTCACTGCCTAACCATGATCAGTTGTGACGTATACACAAACAATAATCTGTTGCTAATGGCATTAGAAATGTCTGTTGAATAGACATGGACAGCTTCACCAACACTCTACTTCTAATCCACACAAACACCATGTGTGAGAGATACAACACTATCAAGAACCTTGAATCCATTCTGTCTCACACAACAGTCAGTACATATGGCAATGAGAAGGTTGCCAGCATACACACCTCATCACCTACTCCACCAAAACCCATATCACACATACCTACATGTGCAGAGGTCATTACCAGAAACATATCTAACACCACAGACCTTCAAAACACAAACACGCTATGCATAATACTTCATCTGCAGAACACATTACACATAATAACTCATGCACCAGTGTCTCTCCAGTCAAACAACTAAGGAAAAACACAAAATCAAACATATTAGTCATAGGTGATTCCATCGTGAGACACACTGATGTCCCTCTCACCAGACTGGATAAGGAAAAGGTCACAATCAGCTGTCTGTCAGATGCCAGGATATGCCATATCACACATGCACTCAAGTCTCTCAACAACAGGTAATGTTATGACTCTGTCATAATCCATGTTGGTGTGAATGACTTGAGATGTACCTGTCTGGACTACATGGAGAGACAAACCTTGATGCTTTGCCGGAGATGATCATCATCTGTCACCCCTGGGACTTTGGCTACTGGCCAAGGCTCTTGCCATCCCCATAGTGCCCTTTTTAGGTGGTGTCTAAAGGTTAAAATTCCCAATGTAAAAACCCCATCCAAAAACAAAGTCAAGGTTATGCAGCTAAACAGTAGGAGTCTCATCACAAAACTGCATTCAATGGAAGCTGTCAACACCTTGGAAGAAACAGACATTTGTGCAGTCACAGAGACCTGTTTCAAGGCTGTGGAGAGCACCCCAGCCATACCAGGTTGCACCTCCTTCCACGCATTCAAACCTGAAAATAAGGGTATGAAAAGTAAAGGGGGTGGTGTATCACTATTCATTAAAGATAAATACGCATCCAGATGGGTTAAGCAGTATGACTCCCTGGAGACACTTCAGGTGCAATTAACTGTTAAAGTCATTACCAGCTACAGGACTCCCTCCATGAATCAGGATATCTACTCTGCTTATATGTTTGTACTTGATTCCATCAAGATATATGCAAAAAACATGGTTTTGGGTGACCTTAACTACCCATCAATTGACTGGGTAGATTACTCATGCTCAAACTCACTTGCCCAAAGGTTCCTCAACTTCATTAACTGCAATGCCCTGGACCAGCTGGTTAACACCTGCACAAGCGGAGCCATCATCCTAGATCTGGTGATTACCAATATGGGGGACCACTGTAGCACCCCCACTGTGAGGTCCCCCCTGGTGAGATCTGATGACAAATCGGTCTCATTAGAAGTAACTGTCACCTGCAGTGGCAACTATACTAAACAAATTCTCCAAAGCAGATTATAACCTCTTACAGGATGGTATAAATAGCTTCACTGTAGCTCCTCCTCCTCCCTCAAATGGAACTGGCAGCTATGCTGAGCTCTATAACAGACACCTGTATAACTGCATTGACTCTGCCATACCAGATAGGACCAAAAGGTCACTAACTGCCTCACTGATAGAACTCATATAGTCAAAATAGGGGAATCCACCTCCAACAGAAAATCTGTAACCAGTGGTGTTCCACAGTGTTCAGTCCTGGATCCTGTACTGTTTTGAATATACTTCTCTGAAGTACAAGCTAAAACTAAAGGTCTGTTGCTGACAAAGTTTGCTGATGACTGCAAACTGTGAGTGGTCATAGAATCTCCAAATGATGTCAACATCCTACAAGAGGGCAACTGTGTGAAAGTCATAGCCTTAAACTCAATGCAAAAAATGTATTATCATTCCTTTTGGTAAGGGCATTGTTTTCAGAAAAAAAGAAGTTATAACCTCTCTGTACTCTTCCCTCAAGCCAATAATTGAGTACAATGCCCCTTTTGGTATGTACCTTTCCAAGCACCTGCAGCATTTGGAGAGAACACAAAGGTTCCTCCCAAGGAAAATTCAAGATCTTCAGCATCTGTCCTATGTGGATCATCTGAAATGACTGTCATTTTATTCTGTTTCATACAGACTACTCAAAGGTGATGTCTGCCTTGCATATGAGGCAATCACTGACCCTGCTTTATTAGAAGTGCTGTATATCCTTAAGTCAAATTGTACACAGGTTACTCTGTCTAAAGACCTTAACCTGGTATGTGACATTAATAAAACCTGCTAGAGGGACAGATTTGTCTCCCAGAGGTTAACACATCTTTGGAACAGACTCCCACTTCATGTCAAACAAAACACTTCATTGGCCCTCTTCCAGTGCAACCTGGATGATTGGATAGGTGACAGTAAATTCACCCTGGGGATTCCACCTGTGTCCGTCTTGGACAATGGCAATAGGTATTGATTGTGGAAATAAATGTAGGAACTTGGCTAGGATTGTAAGGACCCTAGGGCCATTAGCCTATTAACTTCCTATGATTCTATGATCCCATAGGCTGATGTAAAATACTCTTACTAATATCCAGACACACCAAGTTGGCTGCAGTGACAATAGTATCACTACCTATCTACATTTACAGAACACTACACAGTGCACACACACCAAGTTGGCTGCAGTTAGAAAAGAACCCCTATCTATCTAAGTTTAGAAACTACAGAATGCACACTGTATTGCATGTGCCACTGCTCAGGTCTGATATTACTATGGGTTTAGATAATCTTATGGTAGATGATATTAGTAGGCCTTGTGGGGGACAAGAGTTTGGATGCCTGCAGCACCCATAAGCCTCAAAACAGCACAAAACCATTCCAGTTTGGGATTTGCACTTGTTCTGTAGGGAGATGCATACACACACACATACATAAAGTGGGCTGTAGTGAGATTAGAACCCCTACCTATCTAGTTTTACACATTGCAGATCATAGTACTTAACACACATGGCACGACTCAGTCTAGCATTGACATGACTTTAGGTAATTTTATGGTAGATGACATCAGCAGGACTTGTGAAGGACAAGAGTTTGGAAGCCTGCAGCACCTGCAAGGCTGAAAACAGCACAAAATCATGCCAGTTTGGGATTCACACTTGTTCTGTAGGGAGATGCATACACACGTGCACACAAAGAACCTCTACCTACCTCATTTTATACACTACATATCACAGTACTTAACACATGCACCACAGCTAAATTCTGACACTAACATGGCTTTAGGCAGTCTTATGGTAGATGAGCATACCTCTCAACTGTACAGATTTTCACAGAATGTCTAGATTTTTGCCTCATTTTTGGTTCATTTTTCATAAAATTGTGGTTTTCAGGCAAATGATTGGCATCATTAAAGACTGAAGACAGAAAACAATGACAGGTATTTATGTTTCAGACTTCATACCCTTCAGAAAATGCATGCTAAAGCAAAACATGTTACTCTATCAACTTTCTAAGTTTGTAAGAGCAATATTTAAAAATTGTCCCTTTTTGGGCCTTTGTCCTCCATTATTTATGGCTTTGTCCAGATTTCTTGCTCCAAGAGGTTGAGAGGTATGTAGATGATATCAGCAGAGTTTGGAGGCCTGCAAAATTTCCAAGTCTCTACTCCAATGGTTCAGAGTACTGAAGGAAAATCAGAATGTAGGGCATCTGCATACTTTATACAGTTGTGGTGTAGGTCTACCATGTGGGATTGGCTAATTATGATGCAGTTCACCTGCTTAAGATATAATTGATATGATTTAAAGGCCCTTCTTTATTGCACAACGTGGCTCTATGTGCAGTGTCACAGCATAGCTTATACAAAAGTATATAATATTAATTGAATATATCTGGTTTTTATTCATAGCTGACTACATCATGATTGTCACATGGGTGGTCTGGTATCTCAAACATGCTGTTACGCCCAAACCATTTGCAGTAAGCAGCGCACTGAGCACTAAAAATCTAGTGGAAATATAAAGATTGTGTAGAAGTCTACATGATGTGGCAATGCTGACATGATTGCTCCCTTTAGAGATTCAATAAATACATGGCAGTTACCCCTCATTTGCATAAATATTTATGTTGACAACTTGGAAACTACATGGCTCATAGCTGTGTAAACTGGATAACAGCACAAATGCACCATTTTACAGACCCAATGGAAGGCCCTACAGTACATTTGTCTAAAGTACATTATAAGTGTTAATTTACAATTTTTATTATTCTATTAAGCATGTTTGTGCACTGCTGTGAATAGTGCAAACATGTGGAAATTAATAAAAAAATATTAATCTCACATATTCCTTGCCTTTTTCAGACATCAACAGTATGTATGTTTTGCATATTTATGTATGTGATCTAACCTTTTCAGGGGAGTTGGGTCCATATTTGTGGACTTTTACATCCCCTTCTTTCTGTGTAGACTTCTGTACGTGGAAATTTTCTGCATACACTACTAACATGGACACGGATTTTACACAGATGTCTTACAGCTTGTTGGATCCCTCCACCTGACTAATTTTCATGAAATTCACCTGCTTAAGCCAAAATTTACATTGCACTGAAGTTCCCCTATTTGCTGGTGCTTGTGCACCACTAAGCGAGGTTTACTGAATCTAAAACTGTTTGCACCTGTGTACACATCGCACCAAGATGTGTACGCAAAACAAAAATTGTGTAGGCTTTACTGAATTCCCCCTTGTGTTAAAATACTTCTTATGTTAACATTTAACACAATCATCTTATATTCTATTTATACAAATTGCCATTTTTAATAAAATTTGCATTGATAAGGATGGGTTAACAAGAACTCAGGTAATTATAGACCAGTAAGCCTGGCCAGTCTAATCTGTAAGGCTGTGAAAAATAAGGACATAGGTAACCTACAAACTCTTGACCCAAGCCAGTACAGATTAATCAGGGGAGAACCTGTTTATTTAACCTGGTTGACTTTGATAAAATTACTGAAGCAATGGATGATGTCAGATCAGTACACACTGCATATCTAGACCTCACAAAGGCATTGGACACCATCTCACATTTGGGCATCACAGATAAACTCTTCAGGTTCAATGTAAACCCATATTTAACTCATTGGATAGCAAACTGGCTCACAAATAGAACAAAATAAATTAGGGTAGGCTGCTTTACCTATTCCAAAAGACTTGTCACTAATGGTGTACCCTAGGCTTCAAGTCCTTTGACCAATCTTCTTTGGCATTTACTTCTTGGAGGTCAAATCAAATGTTAGGGATATATGGCTGACTAAGTTTGAGATGCCTGTAATCTTGGTGCCATTATAAACTTCCCAGAGGACATCAAGATCCTGTAAGAGGGGCTTTCCCAAACAAATAACTAGTGTGAAAACCATACACTAAAAACATGGACTAAAACTAAATGCCAAGAAATGTATAAGTATCCTTCAGCAAGCAGGACTACCCTTGTAACAGTCAAAATGACAACACACCCCAAAAGTTGATACTGTAGTCGTCGGGTATCTTGGAACTTATATTGACGATATATATCCATTATAGTAAGGAAATCCTTTTTCATCTCAAAGCTTATATACATATAAAGGTTTGGTATCTTGGTCAAAGGATGTAATCATTCTACTGTACTCAGGTATCATTAGCCTGATGATTACATATCCTGCTCCTTTCAAAATGTAACTGTTCAAAGTCTTGGCACAACCTGAATGTCCACAACACTTTCTCACTGAAAAAGTCAAGGCTCTAAATCCTCATATCTATGCAGCCTATCTCTGTCCTTTCAGTCCTATTGCACATTTACAAGTCCAATCACGACATTCACCCCCTGATCAAAGGATCTCAATCTGTTTTGCAACATAAACATTGTATGTTGGAAGGATAGATATGTATCACAGAGAATACCCCTCCTATGAAACTGTATGCCTCTCTGCATAAAACAAAGTACTGCTCTTACTTATTCAGATGAAATTTAGATGACTGGATGGGAAACCATAAATTCACCCCTGGATTAGTACCCATGTACCATACAGAAAGAGGCAACAAGCAAGTCCCACCATATCCTTGTTCTGCCCTCTCTAGGTTATTCCTACACAAAATATAAGGGCTAAAATAGCACCATAGGAATGCAAGGGTAGACTTTTAATGATCCTCACAGATCAACAGCTTAAGTATCTATGAACTTGTGAACCTATAAAATATAGCCGGATAATCTTTTTTCCCTTAAATAAAATTAATTGATTAACTATAGTTGTTTTGTAGTTATGTAAATGGCATTATATTCAAAATCTTAATGGTAAATTTGCTTGGTATTTGCCTTATATTTTCAAAATTTCGGTTGTACAAAAATACTCTTTATTCCGCTGTATCAGGTTCATTCTGCTCCGGGCTGTACATGGCAACAGACATCTACCATACATTTTCTAATACAGTAATACAGTACTTGCTAATATGTTCAAGTAACAAGTTGCTTATTTATTTCTTGCCGAAACATTATCCATGCAGACACCATTGTCATCTTGGTTAGCAAAATGTTTTCTGTCACCTGTTATAGCAATTGTATTTTTTATGTATGTGTTTTTATTTATTTTTAGGGGTTGCTATTTTTTTGAAGATGGCCCTTCTATAGATGAGCTGTTCTCTTCTCCATTTTATTGCGTATTCAGCCTAATTAATATGCTGTGCATTCTGATAAAACAAAAGCATAAAGTTGTGAGCTGTGGTGAACATGCCTTGCTTTATATGCTGTTCAGTTTCAAAGATGTCCTTGCATTTCAGACATACAGTGCATATGTGCTTTAGCCACACAGGTAGCAAGAAGATAACTCATTTTTTCTTCTGCTGCATGTGTCTGCCCTTCCTGGATTAAGGTGAGTACTTTCATACAACTGGACCTTAAAACTCCTTTTTTTTGTATAGCTTTGTGTGTGTGTGTGTGTGTGTGTGTGTGTGTGTGTGTGTGTGTGTGTGTGTGTGTGTGTGTGTGTGTGTGTATATATATATGTATATATATATATATATATATATATACATATATGTCTATGTATGTATACATACCATGGTGTAGGTAGGATGGGGTAAAGGGGGACAGCTGTCCCAGGTACAGGATGTTAGGGCACATGATTAACAGTTGCTGATTGGTTTGTAGTGCCATATAGGCATCCTTTTCCATGCTGACATTCAGGAAATGAGCGACAATACTGATTTTGTAATCAAGACTGAAGCACATCAGTGCTTTGTGTGAGATAACCTGTAGTAAGTATTAAAAGTATAAGCGGACATTTTAAGTATTAAGTACCTTTTTCTTGATTCCCAAATAAAGGTTGGGGACACTAGATCAGAATACAGCACAGGGCATCAAAATAGCTACAGTTGTGGTGTGTGTGTGTATTTATATGCAGGAATATTAGTAAATGTATCTGAAAAGAAAGTAGCGAGAAGTGTGTGAAAGAAGTGTTCTGGTAATTGTGGGGAAATAAGTCCAAGAAAACTGCTGTTTTAGACTGAGACTGAATAAAGAGAGAAAGAAAGGGATAACAGTTGTGGCTATATGCAGTAGTCTCCATGAGGAGTGTATGGATTTAGTATATTGGATCCAAACATGAGGCAGTTGCACAGGATGTAGACTACTGATTCAGACTACTGATTCTGACATTTTATTTTGTATGCATAGTTGTAAGCTTCGTGAATGGAGCAGACTATATTCTTATTTTTAGACTTTGTGTCTCTGTACTTCTGCATAATTCTTTTATTGATTTTTTTAAATGAGCTAAGAAAAAAGATATTGCATAAATGTATTGTTGACAAGACAGAGCGTATGTCCTCTGTATTATACAAGGATATTTTTTTGTACTGCACTTTCTAATTTTTGTATATTATTCCAAATGTTTTTCAAGGATTCAGTTTCTTTCTTTTCCACATTAAAATTATAAAGCATAATAACTACTTTTAATGAGAAGATATTATATGTCACAATTAAAACTGTTTATATTATAGTGACAGAAAACTTCACTATCAGTATAAAACCAAATGTTATTTAATACTGATTGAAAAAGTGTCATGGGTTTTATGTACTGTTGGCATAGTGTTGTTTTAAAATGAAAATACAAGCTTCATTGTCATGCAGTGTCTTATGATGTGGTTGGATATACTTAATAGTGTGACTACTATTACAAAGACACTGTTGTATTCAAAAAAATGCTTTTATGTTTGAAACTCACATCCAGAGTATGTATATGGGTGTGGGTTGGAGTAAGCCCTGCAAGAGGTCATGAGAACTGTAAATCGTGATAATCCATTACCACCATTTTTATGGGGTTCTGAAAAAAAAATTAAAGTTTGTAGAAAATATTACACAAACTAAACTTTCACATTGTGCTGACACTTTTAAGCATGAGTACGTTGCTTCTGTTTTTTTTGCACTAGCTTTAAACCAAACCAACTCACAAAGCAGGAAAAGTCAGTGGAAACAGTGTGACAGATACATTCACTTTTGCTTTTTTCTGTCTCTAAGTGCTGCCCATCTGCATACAGAATGTGGAATTCCTTTGTGTGCCTCAGCTAGGCGTGTGTGTGTGTGTGTGTGTGTGTGTGTGTGTGTGTGTGTGTGTGTGTGTGTGTGTGTGTGTGTGTGTGTGTGTGCGTGTGCGTGTGTGTGTGTGTGTGTGTGTGCATGCGAGCATGCATTAATATGTTGACTGCACATAAAATCATAGGTTTATTTAGTGGTTCTTTAACTAAAGTATTAGCCCACTTGGCTTTGCATTTTCAGAGTAAAACTAAGAGTACTTTCCAAGCAATGTTCAGTTTACACACTCTTTCAGGATACAATCTGTCTTTCAAGCAAAAGAACATTCCAGTGCTGCAGGTCTCTCCCAGACCAAACACTCAGGCAAGGTATAAGCCACAAATTTCATTCCACAGCTTAGACTCATCTGAGCTTTCTCTCACTCAGTGCTTCCAGGCCTTCTTTTCAGATGAACCTCTGTGTGAAAAACTAACTTCCTACTTTTAGCCTTCTTGGCCAGTCTTCGTTTCATTGTGAATGACAGTTAAGACCTTGTGGTCTAACTAATTCTGAGAGCTCTGAGTATATTCCCACACTACACACACTGTACTGTACATTCTGATTACACATCAAAAGACACATACACATTTTCCATGACCAACATTGTACATCTACCCCCTCCTAGCACAAAACCAGGGCTTTTGGAATCATAACAATGAGTTGAAAGCTCTAGACCACCTATCAGCATTTGTAATGGCTAGGCCAGATCTGTATGGCACTCTATACCGAAAGGATTAAAGGGTTAGCACCCACCAGCACAACTTAGTATTGCCATCAGTTTGTTATCCTAGCCATTGCAAAGGAGTATGATTTGTTACCAAACTGAAGTGTCTACCTAACAAATAGTGCTTCAAGGTATAAAAAAAAAACTCATTACACTTTTTAAATAGCCAAGTATATCTTTTTTGCATTGGTTAGCATCCTACTGATAGCTCACACAGTGCTCCACACATTGAATGTTTAGCACTGCGCCCAAAACTACCTATGATTCATCTGTATATATGGTAAATGCTTTAGTAAATTCAGGAGTTACTAACACAGGTTCAAAAAAGTATCATTCTTCAGGAGACCATTGCACCATAACATGAGCTTTTCCCCTTACAAGATTGTCAAAAGACAGGTAATAGTCACAAAATTAGATGAAATTTTTTTGTAGCACCTAGTTAGTCAAAGGAAAGCCTTTGTCTATCTCTTAGTAGAGGACGGATGCCATTTTTTATCTTTCTTATTTATTTTATATATTTGTTAGCCAGGCAAGCTCACTGAACACAACTGCCCCTCTTTCAGGGATGATCTGGGAGTACTGTTAATGCTTTGTTCAGAGTTACACAAATAGATAGAGGTAGAATGACTCAAACCCTGTACCCTTGACTCCAGAAAGCAGCTACTTAACAGATCAGAGGCTTAATACTCTGTGGCAACTTCCAGACGTCGTCCTATAGGGCACCTCAAGTATTTGGTTTCTACTCATACCCTGTTTACTTTTTGTAGCAGTTACAGTTAACCCTGCCTGACTTATGGACTCTAACACACCTGACACTTTAGATAAGTAAGATTCCCAGTCCTCTGAATGACTGAATGACTATACAGTCCCGCTATACTCTTACAGTAGTAACATATTGTGAATGGAGATCCATGTAGGCCAGTGGTAACACTATGTATTGAAATAGACCACTGGAGTTACAAAAATTGTCTTCTTTTGGCAGATGGATTAAATGATGTATTGCAGTATCCCTTCATCAATTCTTGTGTTGCCACGTATCAGACTTTCCTTTGGTTCTCTATCTGCTTATCAATTCTGGGCATTAGTAAACTATCAAACTTTGAAATGTTATTCGTTTTCTGAATGTCATTACAGAGTACATTACATATTCATCATATTGATTACTGCTACAGTAGTCTTAGCTATATGGGTTATATCTTGGCATGGATATAACAGCCAGCCAGCTTCCAAAGTTTCAGGGCTCCTTCCATGCCCCCAAACCATCAATCAATCATTTTGAGCTGAGCTGACTAAAAAGAGAGGTTTGGCGTCAAGCCTGCCACTGAAGAGTATGCTCCTCTGAGGCTTTCCAGGATCCACAGTCGTCTTATGATGTTCCTTTGTGGGGCAGATAAGTTTCCTTTGGGAGGAAAACCTTCCATTTAAAAAAAAAAGTGTTTGTTTAATAATACTTTCCAGTTCAGGAAAGCTATTTTAAAGCTAGGAGTTTGTGTTTTATGGGACTGTCATGAGACTGTATTGTACTTTGAAATGAGAGCACACTTTTTTTCCTGTCAGTTTAGACCAATCTGAGCTTTCTCTCACTCCCTGCTTCCAGGCCTTCTTTTTAGATAAACCTCTGTGTGAAAAATTAACTTCCTACTATTTTTTCTGTTGAGGAATTGTGATTGTTTTACTTTCATGGGATGGAAAAGTGTTTTAAAGTGCTTTTTACTGTGGTTTTGTATGAAAAGTGACATTTTAAAGACTTTTTTTACCAGCTTTTGCTAATTCTTTTCCCTGGGGAAAAAGGCACCATTTCAGCTTGACCATGGAAAAAAATATCAGTCCCACAGTCAGTCTTTCTTCCAACCACAAAAAGAAAAGGTTAAGCAAGCAGTCTTTGCTGCCAGAACAGGCTAGCAATTTACCTCAGCCACAGTTGGGTGACTTTGCTGTGGTCATTAGTTGTTCCTCAGGCCACTCATCTTTTACCCTGGATCCCTCTAGTGTAACACCTAAAGCCATTATGGACCAAAGCAGAGCCACATTCTCTATGGCTGTTCATGTCCATTCAGTGGACAAGGGGGTGCCACTCTTGCTGGTCCCAGGAGAGGTAACAGGGAAGACTTCCCTGTTTTGTCAGAATGTTGTGCCCATCCCTGCGTAAGCTGCTGCCGCTGCCATTAATAACATTGCTGACCCCATTTTTAACCTCAAAAAGAAATAGAAAACTAAATGATCCTCAAATTTCCTTAAACAGGAGTAATTTACTGGGTTTGGCTCAGAGATTAATTCAAGCTACTGATCCATCTTTTAAAGTAGTTTCTAGTAAAAGAAAGAAGGATATCACCTTTCCAGAAGAGATTCAAGATTCTAAATCTGGACAGGAGGTTGAAGGGACACAGATACAGGGTTTTCTTCTCAGATTTTTGATTCAGAAAGGAAAGTTCAGTTTCTTACTCTACCAGTGGGGGGGTTCTTTTTCTCCAACACTACTATCAGAATGTGCCAGTTTTTTTTCTTTTTCAGTGGAAGAACACTGAGGTATCTCAGTCCCTTAGAAAATACAATGAGTTGTTTCAGAAGGAATTTCCAGAGCCTCCACCTATTCCTCCAGTTCTTTCATCTTTGGAGGATGTGTGTGCCCCTGGTAATCAGATAGCTGCCACTAAAAAGGCACATAGAATGTATGATTTTCCTCAGTCTTTTAAGTTTTTACACCATTTTCCCTAACCTGACCCAGCAGCTGTAGCTTTAGTTAATCTTACTGCTACTTAACATTTAGTTAGTTCCAATCCTACTCTTTCTGATAAGGATGGGAAGTTTATTGATAAACATGTGTATGCTTCTACAACTTTGATTTTCAGAATTTTGAATTGTCAAGCTAATAAGTTAAAGCTTATTCCAACTAATTGTTAAAGTATGAGAAATGTTTTATCTTCAGTTTCATCTTGTGAGGAAAATTCTGCTTTAAATAATTTAGTTTATTCAGTTGTACAAGTCACTACTCGTCTTTTACAGTGTGTGTGTGTGTGTGTGTGTGTGTGTGTCTCACGTGATACCTCTTCCATGGCTATAGTCATTGCTTTTTGTTCTGAGGAGGTCTGCCTAGCTACACTCTCAGAACCACCCAGATTTTGTTAAAATTAGATTTTAAATTCAAGGTTGGATAGAGATTTAGTTTTTGGTTCCTCTGCTGCAGAAGTAATCAAAAATTGTGATGAAAGGGATAAGTTGATACAGGGAATCTCTAAAAATGTTCAGCCCTCCTTCTCAACAAGATACAAGTAAAATGTGTTTAAGATGAAATGGCAAGGGAGTTGCAGAAAGAATTCAGGAACACCCCCAAAACCAAGGACAGTCAAACAAGTCAGAATGACTATACAAGGGACCTTGGTCCCCCTCCCACTCTGGTAGCCCCCTTTCCTTTCCAGAAAGTCTCAATCTTCACTTTTCTCTTTGGCAACAGATAGTGTCAGACATTTTGATTTTGAAGATCATTCATCAAGGTTACAGATGGCAGTGAGATGAAATCCTTTACAGGGGGGTTAATTCTTCATCTACCAGACCAGACCCTTTTATTTCTACTTGTCCTTTATTACATGCTGTCAGAGTGACAGAACTACTTCCGCCTTCCCAGATGGGGAAAAAGTTCTATTCAAGGATGTTTTTAGCACCAGAGAAAGGAAATGCTTGGAAACCAGTTTTGGATCTTTCTTCTCTAAACCTGTTTTTGATAGCACACAAGTTCAAAATGATGTCACTTCACAGTCTATTACATCTTTTCCTTATTCAAGTTTCCTGGTAAAACCAGGTTTAACAGATGCTTATCATCACATCCCTATTCATCCAGAGTTCAGACATTTCTTAAGGTTTTGTGCATGTGGATCAGATTTTCAGTTCTCTGCCTTACCCTTTGAACTATCCACTGCACCAAGAGTGTTCACAAAATGTCTAGCACCAGTTATAGCTTATTGCAGGCTACAGAGTATCCACATTTTTCCATATTTAGATGACTTGCCTATCTTTTGCAGAGCCTTTTTCAAAGTGTCAGGAATCTATTAGTTGGGTGAGAGTTCTCTTTCACAAGCTAGGATTCTAAGAGAACATTCAAAAGTCTTTTTTTTTGAATCCTTCACAAAGCATTGTGTTCCTTGGGTGTCCGCTAGATGCCTCAGTGCAAAGAACTTATATCCCACAGTTAAATAGATCTGTATCTATATCCATTTCTAAGATTTTCCACTTTGATTTCAGTCACTGTGAAGGAATACCTCAGTATTTTGGGTCTAATGGCATCTATGATTCTCATGATACCCCTGGAGAAACTCCACATGAGAATGATACAGTGGTATCTGAAGTCTTTTTGTTCTCAGTACCAGCATCCTTTGTCTTTTCAAATCCCACTGCTGGAGTTTGTCAGAAGAGAAATCACTTGGAGAGAGCGAATATCTATAAAATACCTATACTGTTCCAAAGCAATCTGTCACCACATATACCTTGGACTTTGCTTGAGGAGCAAGATCAGGAGGGATAAAAGTGTAAGGTGTGTGAGACACAAAGAACAGATGCAATCATATAAATATAAAAGACATGTTTGCCTTGATCAAGGTACTCAACTCTCCGAGTCATCTTTGATCCCTGGGACCTCTTCAACTTGTTACAGACAATACCACAGTCATGTGGTACATCAACAAGCAAAGGGGGGGGGGACCAGGTTGTATTCCCTTTGCAGGCTACCCATGTTATCTTGGGGTATAGCTTTACATCACAGTCTCACTCTACAGACATCCTACATTCTGCCAGAGCAAAAGTCTGCAGCAGACAACCTAAGCAAGACAAGGGCAGACCCTCACAAATGGAAACTAGATCAAGTGGTCTTCCAAGATTTGACCCAGTTGTGGGGAGTTCCTCAAGTAGATCTAGTTGCCTCCTCTCTGAACAATCAGTTTGCAAGATTCTGATCCAGGGCTCCATGTAAGAAGGCCTGGAAGGCAGATGTCTTTTCTTTTCCTTGGACAAGAATGTTCCTGTATGCTTTTACACCCTTTCCATTGATATCCAGGGTACGTCTGAAGATTCAGAAGGAATCTCCCTAGTTCATAGTGTTGACTCCTTCATGGCCCAGGCAACAGTGGTTCTCCCTTCTTTTGGAAATGGCCATGGCCAATTACCACAAGCTTCCTCACAGACAAGATGTACTCACACAAGAACAGGGGTGTTTGATACACCCCAATCCCAATCAGCTTCCATTGACTGCCTGGATGACAAGATCTTAATTCCTTTTAGGTACCTGTTTACTGAAGGATATGAAACATGTACTAATGGATGCAAAAGTCTAGTACTAGAAAATCATATATTAGCAAATGGAAATGTTTTTCTAATTGGTGCAAGCAACATAACCAATACCCATTCTGGGCTAGCTGTTTTCTGGTTTTACAATATTTGTGTGCATTACTATCCCATGGCCTTTCTTACTCCTCCATCAAGGTGCATTTATTGGCCATTTCAGCATGTCTGTCCATGGATGTCCTCTTTCAATGCATTCTCATGTCAAAATGTTTTGCATAAGAGGCCACCAAAATGGATGGCCCCTCCTTATGATCTTAATTTTGTGTTAGAGACCCTAACAATTGCTCCATTTGAACCAGCTAACTTGGCTGACTTGAGATTCTTAACTTGGAAAACAGTTTTACTGATTCCTCTGACCTCTACAAGAAGGGTATATGAGTTGCAATTACTTATGGCGAATTGACCCATTCTCATTTTCCACAGAAATAGGATTTCTTTGAGAATTAATCCTTCTTTTATGCGTAAAGTGGTATCTGAGTTTACTTCAAGCTAAACTATCCATTTCCTTGTTTTTTTCATGAGCCTAAAAATGAGGGAGAAAGGATACTCCATATGTTGTATGTCCACAGAGAACTTGTACTCTCTTGACAGAACTAAATCATCTTTCAGATCTTCAGATCAGTTGTTCACTTCTTGTGAAAGTAAGAAGGGACAAAATGTTATTTTTTTTATCCACCACAATCAAATTATTCTGGGCAGGATCAAGGCCCACTCTCTCAGGGCCTTGGCTTCATCTATGACTTTTTGGAAAGGGCTGGATTCTAGAAGTATTTTAGAAGCAGCAACTTGGTCCTCTGTACATAGTTCTACAAAGCACTATAAGCCCAATTAATTCTCTAGGTCTAGATCAGTCTTTGTTAAGACCATTCTCCAGGGACTCCTGGACGCTTCTACTTCTACCTCTTAAATGTAGTAACCTAGGGCAATCTACTCATATAGCTAAGACTACTGCAGCAATGATCAATATGAAGAACATAGTACAGTTGTGTAATTAAACTTACCATAAAAGTAGATGTTTAAATGATCATTGCTGCAGTAGTTGTTCCCACCCACCATTGCCCTTGTTTTATGGTGTGTTGTTTATGATAGGGTGTGAATACATATTTTCTGTTGCTCCCAGCATTTTCTTTTTTTAGATCTTTCAGAGATTAGGCATCTTCTCTCCATTGATATGAAAGCTCTGAAGGGCTTGGCACCCAAACGTGTCTTTTCAGCCAGCTCAGTTCTTACTGACTGACAGTTTGTGCATGGAAGGTGCCTGGAAGCTTTGGAAGCTGGCCAGCTTTATATCCTTGGCAGGATATAACCCATATAGCTAAGGCTACTGCAGCAGTGATCATTTGAACATCTACTGTTAAGGTTAATTTTACTTTTACAATTATGCTTTCTATTAGCCTTAAGAACTAAAACTACTAGGCTTCTCTATTCACATTGTGACTCTTTTGTCACATGTATTTTGGGCAATTTTCATCTTCCTCTCTTACTAGCTTTCTGTGTGATGTTGGTACTTAATCTAACCTTCATTACAGGAGTTGACTCTATATTATGTTCTCTCTGCTTTTTTCCATGGCATCAGCACATTAATGAGATACATTTGCTATAGCTTTTATGTTTCTGGCTGTCTAATCTTATAGTTAACGGGATTTATTATTTCCTTCACCTTAAGTGGCTGCTGCCATTTAACTGGAAATCTGTTTCCGTAGAGGGTATTAAGATAACAGTAATGTCCCTGATCTGCTGGGTTAAATTCTCGAACATGGACATTTTATTCTAAACTCATTGTTGCATTCTGTGGTCTCTCTGCATGAGTTCCATTACTATGAGAATTAGGGTAGTAGCCTGAAATTTACATTTTGTACTCAAACCTAATGTTGTTGCCCCAACATTCAACTATCATTTTAAAAATGTACTCAATCCTCAAAAAATGCTACCCTCAGACATACATGAAAGGGACACATTATTTTCAAGTGTTACTATTTATACTTTAAAAAAAATATTTGTAGATATGTATTTTAATGGAAGCATTCTCTGTATACTTCTGTATTGTAAATATTCATTTACACAATTCTAGACACTGTGCTTTTTGAGTGTTGAAATTTCCAAGAGATGCTCATAAAAAATGTATTCATCTGAGTACACAGTGGTTGCCTCGCTGCACCATTGATGGGTATTGTGACGTCTGTCCAGTGGTGGCTGGTGACTTCAAATCACAGGGGGGCTGCAGGAGACAGCTGAATGGGTGGGGTCAAGGGGAGGGGGTGTGGTCAACCAGAAAGGGGAGGAGCTATGCATAAAACCACAAAAAACTAACTTTAATTAAATACGCTGCACTGGGTGGCAAACCATCATTATGAAAGTCCAATCAAGACAAAAATAAGTGTAGAAGAATAAAAATATTTCAATGCATTGGCTGCATGACAGCTTACTTAATATCTAGATGGAAACAAAAGGTTGTGAGGCATGAAAAAATAAATTACTTTTTAAATACATTACTGGAATGCCAGTCAAAATCAAGTATAAGAAAAACCAGAAGCACTCAACTCAAACCACTTCTCCTTGCACTGCAGTCCTAATTATAATATATTCAGCTTTATTAAAGTACCAAGTAACATGCTGAAAGTAGAAATCTATGTGATGCCCCCACTTGTAAAAATGTTTCTTATCCAAAAAGACCTGCTGCCTGACAACTTGTTTCATGGGGAAAACATGATAAAAGTAAAAATGAAAAGCAAACAAGAAACAAGCTCAAGATACATTGCTTAAAGGATTACTGTACAGGTTATGGACCACACATGATTGGCATTCTGTTTAGTTTACGGGTAAAGTCTGTAGAGATGACTGGAAGTCTCCAACAAGTGTAATGAGCTTTTAAAATAATGGAATCCTGTCCTTTAATACCCAAGGCTTATACATTATCTAGTCAAGTATTCTCTGCATGGCAACAACAGAAAGGCTTTCAATGTTGGCAATTCTTTAACAGTATGCTTATTAAAGCTTACTTGCATCTTACGATCTCAGACAAGCTTACCTTATGGTCATTAAAGCATTGCTACTTAAAAACACAGAGCAACAGGCACTTTGAGTAATAAGCATAAATCTGAGTAATAAGCATAAATCAACAGTACAAAAATATGACAGAAACCAGACCATTCTGCAAAATCAAGGACAGATGAAAAGCCACTGTAGTACTTATGCAGTGTGTCCTCCTCATCCAAGGTAGATACAACTACTCCTTGCCTTGCTTGGACACATCCAGAGTCACTACATGGGGAGTGGGGTGCAACAAGCATGTCACAATTTGAAATCTCTCTGGCTGACTGTGATGGCCCTGACACATTTGTCATACTTCTCAACCTCAAGAGCAAGAAATCTGGACAAAGCCATACACAGAAGTGGGACAAAGGCCCAACAATAAGGACAATTTTTAAATATTGCTCTAATAAACTTAGAAAGATAATAGAATAGGTCTTGCATTAGTATGAATTTTCTGAAGGGTATAAAATCTGAAACTCAAATGTCTGTCATTTTCTAACTTCAGTCTTTAGTGATTTGTCACTAATTTGCCAAAAACACAATTTTATGAAAAATGGACCAAAATGTGATGCAAAATTTAAAATAGACACACAATACAGCTGCTACCTGTCAAAGAATGGACACTTTAATATTAGTACTGCTACCTTGAGCAGCTGACAAAATATAAAAGAATCTACATGCATTTCAAGTAATCTATAACTTTGATTATTACAGTTATTTCTTAATTGTAAACCCTCCATGTTTTCTTCCAAAATTGCTATTTTATGGAGGGATTATAAGGGGGAAGAGCAACATTTTGAGCCAAAAATTGGGGACAGTTGAGAGGTTGGCTATGCCTAATTCTATAAAGCAATTTATTTGCATGTACCTCTCAACCTGTTAATGCAGTAAATCTGAACAAGGCCAAATATATTGGGGGCACATATAAACAGTACTAAAAATTGCTCTTGTATAAATTGAGACAGTTGCTAGAACAGCTCTTACTTTAACATGCATTTTTCTGAAGGTTATGAAGTCTGAAACTTATTATTGAGTGACTTCTGGCAAATCATTTAGGAATTAAAACTACAAATTTTATGAACAACAAACCAAAAATAAGAAGCAAAATCTATTCATTCTTTGAAAATCTGGACAGTTGGGAGGTATAGTTCAGCTGGGCCTGTCTGAGTTTGCTGCCCTTCCCCCCCTGACAAAATAGTGGTTGAATGGAGCCTCTGCAGCCATTCCAATGAACCATTATACTTGGCTATTTCACTCCATTTACCATAAACACTAATGTGCATACTGCTTTACTTCTATGATGAGTTGGACTTCATTTGAAAGTTTTATTTTGTATTTTACAGCACAAACACTAAGTCATCTGTTAAACAAAGCAATGCAGTCTCACAATGAAAACTTAGCATTAAAACTTCTCTGCCCTTGAAACTCACATTCATTGAAACAGCATTGAAACCCACATTCAAAGAAAATACATTTTGCCAGTGGCAGATAAAGATTAATTTTGGGCTGTTTTCGAATCATAGGCTCCTTGCATATGAAACATACATGTGCTCTTTGATACACCTTCCTCATTGTACTAAAATTATATTCCTTGTACAATACAGTACACTTGTTAGAGGGTGTTTTAAATTTGTTTTGAACATTTTTCCAGTAAGCAATGAAACAAACCATATGCACCCATAATGGCAAAACTGCCCAGTTGAGAACATTTATCATAAAAACGTCTACTCAGACTTCCACAGTCCACCATTATTGGTAAATATACACAATTCTACAGTCCACCATTATTAGTAAATATGCACAATTCCACAGTCCACCATTATTAGTAAATATGCACAATTCTATAGTCCACCATTATCAGTAAATATGCACAATTCTACAGTCCACCTTTATCAGTAAATATGCACAATTCTACAGTCCATTATCAGTAAATATGCACAATCTCTGAAGTCAGTCATCTAAATAATTCCACATTAAAGAAATCTGTAACTAATGAAGCGGTTGCTGCTAGCAATCACCTTTATATTTCATGGTTTCATCGAAAAATAAAGTGTCTGTTGCCCCTCAGGAATAAATTGCCTATATTACATTAAAAAAATGATAAGCTAGTAATAATATTGCAAGAGAAAATGGATGGCAAACTGATAACGAACTCATAGTTAGTATCTTCACCAAGGAGAACATTCTCAGTACGGCAGTATCCACCCCTTGTGGGAGTAGAACCCACAGCCTTCTGCATCAAAGGCAAGTACACAACCTGTTGTGCTATAGTATTAACTTGGCAAAGCACTACACTTCTATTCCCCTGCAGCTCTCAGCTCCTTGTAAAATCTACTCAATACTCAACTGCATCTCAACTTCGCAGCTCAAGAAAACTGGAAAAAGCCAAAATGTATTGGGGGGGGGGTCAAAAGCCCCAAAACAGGGACACATTAAACATTGCTTGTTTAATCTTGGAAAGTTGCTAGAATAAAATGTTGTGTTGCCACCATATATTTTACTGCCAAGGTCCCTGAGCAAAAAACAGTCAGAGTAACATACCACTACGCCACATCAGCTGCTTTGTAAAAGAGAGGAAGACTGAAACTTAAATGGCTATCATTTAGTGAATTCAGTTCTCACCATAGCTGTCAACCTCTTAGTACAAAACACCTGGACAAACCCAGTAATGAGGGAATACAGCCCTCAAACATATTAAAAATGTACTTGACAAGTAATCGAATAAATCATTTGACACTATCGATGTCTCTCGCCTTAAATATGTCTTCAAATTACTTGCATTGACATGATGGCTGAAAGTAGTACACTGCTGTTTAAAACTGAATTTAAAGGTCCCATATCCATCTGCAACCCATAATGGATAAACACTGCCAATACAATTCTGAAATCTGCTTAGTGTTAAGTTGTATGCAAAGTTCAAGACATCACTGACTAGTAACACTGCTTTCCTTTTTGGCCTCTGGGTCAGCATACAGCTGCAGCACCACCACATCACTATGTAGCTGTCTGAAGTATGTAGACTTGATTGCTGACCTGTGAAGAACATGAAGCACATCAGGGTATATAGTAAAAATGTAGAGTTGCTGCTACACTAGACCAAATGAGAACTTCTACACAAACATCAATGAAACATCAATGCACATTGCAAAAAAAGTTAATGCAGTCTCATGACTGCAGATGAACACTACACAAGCAACAGATCAACTATTCAGCGTTCAATTGTAGTCAACTAAACTACAAGATGTCTTACAGTATTACTTGGATTTTCATGCATTTAAACATGGAAAGAACTGGAATGTTTTGTGGGAGTGACCCTTCTGTGGGCGTGGCTCAAATAGGGGTGTTCCTTGTGTTCAGTGTGGGTGGGGCTTAAGGGGCGCCAGAGCAGTGCTTCGCCTAGGGCGCCGTTTGAGCTAAGGCCGGCCCTGTATTCAGTGAATTCAGTTCTTGCCATAGCTGTCAACCTTAGCACAAAAACCTGGACAAAGCCAATAATGGGTGAATACAGTCCCAAAAATAGGGACAAATTTAAAATATTCATCTTATAAACTTAGAAAATTGCTAAAAAAAAGGTTGTGCTACTATGTATTCTGAAGAACATGAAGTTGGAAATTCAAATGCCGGTCAATTTTACTGCGGACAGAACAAAAACAATTTTCAGAAGAGACGCAGGGATTAATACTGCAGACACGTCTTTGTAAAATGGCAGGGCACCAGAGCAAATCCACACAAATACAGGGAGGAGATGCAGACAGAAGCCACCCCAACCAAAAATCAAACCAGAAAACCTATAGCTGTGAGGTAACAATACTACCACTGCACCATCAATTATGCAAGGACTTAAACATTCAGAAACCTGAAGTCTGAAATTCAAATGCCTGTCAATTTTACTGCGGACAGAACAAAAACAATTTTCAGCAGAGACGCAGGGATTAAAACTGCAGACACGTCTTTGTAAAATGGCAGGGCCCCAGAGCAAATCCACACAAACACAGGGAGGAGATGCAGACTCCACAAAGAAGCCACCCCAACCAAGAATCAAACCAGAAAACCTATAGCTGTGAGGCAACAATACTACGACTGCACCATCAATTATGCAAGGAATTAAACATTCAGAAACCTGAAGTCTGAAATTCAAATGCCTGTCAATTTTATTGCGGACAGAACAAAACTAATTTTCAGCAGGGATTAAAACTGCAGACACATCTTTGTAAAATGGCAGGGCACCAGAGCAAATCCACACAAACACATGGAGGAGATGCAGACTCCACACAGAAGCCACCCCAACCAAGAATCAAACCAGAAAACCTATAGCTGTGAGGCAACAATACTACCACTGCACCATCAAATATGCAAGGAATTAAACATTCAGAAACCCTTAAGTCTGAAATTCAAATGCCTGTCAATTTTATTTAACATTTTTTAATCAGGACAGTCTGACTTGGAACAAATAAACAATTTTCAGCAGAGGCCCAGGAAGAAATAATGCAGACATGTCTTTGTAACATGGGAGGACACAAAAGCAAACCCACACAAACACAGGGAGAAGATACAGACCCCACAAAGAAGGAACCCCAGCAAAGAATCAAACCCAAGAACCTGCAGCTGTGAGGCAACAATGCTACTACTACACCATCAAATATCAAGCATTGCAGCATTTACAAACCACAGATATTATGAGGAACAGATCAGATCAAATCTGAGGCAAAAATCTGCAATTTTTTTTACAAATGGTGGTGGGTAGGGAACTCAAGTCTTTAACAACTGCATACAGGGTACAGGGTTCAAGCCTGAGGTATTCCCTACCACACCACCATAAGCACCTGGGGCATTTTCACACTCACACACACACACACACACACACACACACACACACACACACACACACACACACACACACACACACACAAGTAAAGCATAAGCACCATACACAAACTCCAGTAAAGCATAAGCACCATACACAAACTCCAGTAAAGCATAAGCACCATACACAAACTCCAGTAAAGCATAAGCACCATACACACACAATCCAGTATAAACATTGTAAAATAAAGGTAAAAAGCACCATACACTTACCTGAATATATCCAGCTAACGTACATCCTTCCCGTGCAATACTCCAAAGACCCGCGAGATCCCAAGCAAAGCCCGACGAGATCCCAATGCTCCTTCCCGACAACGAGACTGTCCTGACTGCTGCTCTTGCAGTCCGGACGTGACCCATAATCCTAGCGAGTCTGTGCACTTTAAAAGTGCACAGACGTCTCCTTGTGTCCCCCTATGGGGACTGCCGGACTGCCTTGAGCATGCGCATAGACCGACAGTAGTCGGGACTACTGCGCATGCGCGAAGTCCGCGAAATTTCAAAAAATAATTTTTTTAAATTTTTTTTTTCTATTTTTTATTTTGAGGGGGCTGCAGTTCGGCAGCCCGATGCCACGAGCCGCCCCTGCGTCTGTCCTCTGGGCCAGTGTTCAAGGAGCCTCAATCCTCACCACTGACAGCAGTGGGGAATGTTTACTGTGAGAAAAATAGACACACTCTTTACACTAAGTACAATTTTTCTTAAGAGCACACAGGAAATGCACAATCCAGTCCTGGGGCTGGGCTTCCTCTTCATGCCCCAAATAAGATTCCCCACTGACCACTACTGAGCTGAGTCATTAGCCAGGTGTTCCAAATAAAGTCTTCTAGCACCCTGTCTGTGAAATCAGTGCTGTCAGTGTCCCTGTTCAAAGTAGTTGTCACACACACTGTCATTGAGATTTGATTTTCACACGCACTTACACTCACCCACCTGGGAATGGTTGGAACAGTTTATCTACTCTGCCACCTCCACCCAGACTATAAGGTAGATTTACTGCCATCAGAATACCCATATCCATCTACTTTAAAGCTCTTACCAGGGTACCAAATTACACTTATTAAAATTAATACTTATACAAATGGTAGTGTTTAACCAAGTAGCAATACTTTCAAGAATGTGGAGCCACAATGCCATTAAATAAATGTAAATACTCTCAGAAGTTAATTATTTTCTAAAAGACCAGCGACAATGAAAGGTTTCGACATATTTAATAATAAATAATATAAAAAACATGAAAACACTGAATATCTATTTACAATAAACACCAGAGTTTCAATTACAGGAAATATAAAAAAAACACAGATGGGAAGACTCAGATACAGAAAAAAACATTTATCTAATCTCACTATATTTCTTAACTGACTGAAGAGTTACTGTTCCCTAGATACTAAAGCAAGGCAAGATAAAAGTGGATAAGTATCTTGTCAGATCCAAAAATAGAGTGCACTCCTCACATCTCACACTAGTATTCAAATACAATTTTAGTGCTGGCTACAGAATGACATCACATCTAGTGACCAAACTCTGTGGTTCCCACATTACCCTCTCACTAGACACTGAGCCAGGATCTGGCACTGATGTGTCTCAATACACACATAGAACTTTAGCTAAGGTTTATTGCAGTACCTGGAAACTGTAAAACAGTTCTAACACTTTCACCCTTCCTGCAGAATCTAACAAGCCATTCTCTGGCACCTCAGGGTAGCGATTAGTTCACAACTAAGGACAATAGAGTAGGATTCAACCCAGGCCTTTCACAGACATTCAATTACTTCACAACTAAGGACAATAGAGTAGGATTCAGCCCAGGCCTTTCACAGACATTTAGTCTCTGGCTGCATTCAGACCTGCGAGATAAAATCTTTATGGCCTAAATCAAATCATTTAATTTCAGGCTATTTTTCTTAAGGTTAGCTGGGCTGAGCTTAACCCCTTCCCTTCTAGTATTCTCTGTTAAAATATATGCATTTCATCAATTACAGCAATACATTCTGATATGCATGTGTAGTTCTTTTCTGTCTAACAGAACTCATTGTTGATACATTTTTATCACAAGCAACTTTACAAATGCATTTTAACACAAGCATCTGGAAAAATCAGTTTGATATTCAAATGACATAAGTATTTACAAAACTCCAGGTAGCTATGCTAGCATATGCTACACATGCACTGCCCTACTCCCCCTGGCACAGCTGACACTACCCCGCATCATTACATCTCTTTGCCCCTTTGAAGCTAGTTTTTTAAGTGACCCTGAAGGAACATTGCTTGAGAGAAATGAGCCCATCTGAGAACACATTAACCCATACCCTGTCTTGAGAGCCCATCTGCATTGATATTGCTGACCCCACTATGGTGCTGCACTGTTATGTCATATACCTGCAACCCTAGACTCCACCTTAATAAATTTGCATTTTGCTGGCTAGCTTGATGTAGCCACATAAAGGGATTGTGGTCTGTAACCACAGTGAATTTTGTTCAATACAGATAGGGCTGAAATTGTTGCAGTGCCCATACTATGGCTAAGCATTCTTTTTCTACAGCTGCATAACATTCCTCCCTGGGTTGGAGTCTATGGCTGAGATAAACAACAGGGTGCTTTTCTTTCTCTGAGGAAACCTGGATGAGTACAACTCCCACTCCATGGTTTGAAGCATCCACCTGCACAACAAATTCTTTGCTGTAATCTGGACTGGCTAGCAAAGGGTGTTTTCACAAAGCCCCTTTGGAATGCCTGCTCACAGGCTGTGGTTTGCACATTAACTAGCCTGGTTTTCCTTGTTAGGTCTGTGTAAGGACCAGCTATTGTACTATAATTGGGAACAAACTTTCTATAGTACCCTGCTATCCCCAGGAATGGCCTCACCTGCTTTTTGGTAACAGGGCAGGCCATGCCTGAACAGCTTCCACTTTGGCAGGTTCTGGCCTGATCTTATCACCTCCTACTCTGTGTCCCAGATAAGAGACCTCTGCCATACCCACCTGACACTTACTGGGCTTAATGGTCAACCCTGACCTTTGCAGTCTGCACAAGACCTCCCTGAAATACTGAAGGTGCTCTTGCCAAGAATGTCTGAAGATGGCAATAATGTCCAGGTAAGCAAAGGCCTAATCTCCTGCTAGGATACACTCTACCAGCCTCTGGAAGGTTGCTGGGGCATTATTTATCTCAAAGGACATCTTCGTGAACTCATATAATCCAAAAGGAGTCACAAAGACCGATCTCTCTCTAGCGGTGGGAGTCAAGGGCACCTGCCAGTAGCCCTTGATCAGATCAATAGTGGTCAGATACTTAGCTCCACTGAGCTGCTCTAAGGCTTCATCTGTCCCAGGCATGGGGCAAGCATCTGACTCTGTGTGACTGTTTAGTTTTCTGTAGTGCACACTGAACCTGGTGCTGTGATCTGGCTTTGGTACCAGCACCACTAGGAAGGCCCTGGGATAGCTGGACTCCTAGATTACTCGCAGTTTCAACATTTCCATTACCTCCTCCTTTAGAGTCTGTCTGACTTGCTCAGGCACCCTGTAAGGGGCTTGCTTGATAGGCCTCTGGTGTCATGTATCCACTTGGTGCTGCACCAGGTGGGTGCACCCAAGTTTCCCAGTGAACATGTCCTCAAACCCCTGTACAACTCCTGAGATTTCTCAAACCTGGCTAGGGGATAGCTGCTGGGATATTGCTACACCTTTCACTGAGGTGTCAGTCCAAGCCTCATTAAGGAGATCCAGTCACCAGTTCCCCCTCAGACTCCTCCTGCCACCCACTGCAAATACTCAGCACAAGGGCCTCCCTATCATGGTAAGGCTTCATCATGTTAACATGGTACAGTTTGTGCACCTGCCTCTTGCCTGACAGTTTTACCATGTATTTAACATCGCTGACCTTCTTTTCTACTTTGAAGGGTCCTTCCCAAGCTGCCTGAAGCTTATTGTTTCTGACAGGAATGAGCATCATAACCTGCTGTCCCACATCATACTGTCAGGCTCAAGCATTCCTGTCATACCAAACATTTTTTCTGCGGTTGGGCTCCTGCCAGGTTCTCCTAGGCTGAGCCTATGAGCTCCTTAAGCCTTGTCTTGAGGTTTATGACATATGCCACAACAGACTCCTTATGGGATCCACACTCACCCTCCCACTCATCATGAATTAAATCCAATTGCCCCCTCACTCTATGCCCATGCAGCAACTCAAAGGGTGAAAAACCTGTGGATTCCTGGAATACCTCTCTGTCTGCAAACAGCAGATGGGGCAAATATTTGTCCCACTCTCTCTTAAACTGGTCTGTAAATGCCCTTAGCATGGTCTTCAGTGTAGAATTTAAGCTCTGTATAAGATCATTAGTCTAGGGGTGGTAGGAGGTAGTCTTTAGGTGCTTCACCCCACAGCACTCTCACAGACAATGCAGCAGTTCTGACATGAAATTGGCACCTCTCTCAGTCAGTATTTCTCTTGGGAAACCTACCCTGCTGAAAATAACTAACAAAGCATTTGCCAACTTATCTTCCTCAATGGAGGACAGGGCCACTGCCTCAGGGTATCTAGTAGCATAATCTAATAATACTAGAATATTTCTTTCTTGTGCAACTTGGGGTACTCAGAGGCCCCACAATATCCATAGCTACCCTCTGAAATAGCTCCCCAATCACAGCAAAGGCATCAATGGGGCTTTGACCTTCTCTCATGCCTTGCCTACTTTTTGGCACTGCTTACAGGTTCTGCAGTACCCTGTTACATCCCTTGCAATCCCAGGCCAATAACATTTCTGTATAATATGTCTCTTGGTATGCTTTATGCCCATATATCCTGCAAAAGGAATGCCATGGGCTATGGCTAGAAGTGCCAGACTGTAGGATCTGGGCAATAGCAACTGCTATATTACTTCACCCTCTAGCCCTCCCTCAAGGGTTCGGTCTCTATACAGTGACTCTTTGTTCCAGTATACAGACTCCCCTTTTCCTTGAGAATTAAATGCCTCCATAGCTACCTCCCTCAAGCCTCAATAATGCAGGGCCCAAGAGCTGAGCCTGTCTCAACTATACCTTTGTGACCTTTCCCAGCTCCTTTTCCACAGGAAGTGTGATATCTTCTGACAGTGGTGCCTCATTGTCAGTCTGGGTATTACCACTCACCTCTGCCCTTGCAGTCAACCTGTCCAAGGGAAAATCAGTACCTATCAGCAGCTGTGGCTAACCTTCAGAATCACTGCTACAGGGTAGCATCCTCCCTGAAATAGCCACATCTCCAGCCCAGGCTTCAGGTGTGGGGTCTTTCTGGGTCTTTCCCAGGCTACCAGACCCACATGCCTGTCTCCAAGCCTGACTTCATGTAACTGCATGCACACAAGGTACTGCATTATCAAAATCATTCCCTATCAAGACATCTGCAGGGATATCCTCAGACACACCTACTTGCTTGTTTCCTTTTCCACCCTCCCAGTCAAGGTGAACCCTGGTCAAAGGTATTTGGAATGGAGTCCCTCCTAAAGCTCTGACTGGAGTGGACTGCCCTAGCAAGTACTGCTTCTCTTTGCCCACTGCAGGTTTCACAATGGTTATGTCAGAGGCTGTGTATCTCTTAGGAGTGGCCCATTTTCCATCCACTAAGATATGATACAAACTCTGGTGAGAGTTTGATACCCCTGTTGTCTCCAGACAACTTATCACTGGCATGCTGTTATTCCCACTTGCTGGCTCCCTCAATTTTGTTCCCCACCTTGCTTCAGTGGACATTTGTATACTACATGGCCCCTATGGTTAAATTTAAAACATTTAAACCCTGATCCTAGCCATATACCCGAACCAGTGCCTTCCCCTTTTACTGCTGGACTCTGTTGGAGTAGTTTAGGCTGCCCACCATATGTTCCCTTATATCCATGTGCAGCACTAGGTATCCCCTTCTTGTGCAGTGGTACCCTCTTTGCCATGTAGGTATCCCCTTTTCTTCTCAGCCCATTGGCAGAGTTATACTCCTGATCTGACAACTAGATTTTCATGTCCTCAGGCAAAGTGCTAAGGGCTTGTTCCCTCACCAAAACATCTGCATGCCTTTCAGAAGTGGTAACCTGACACTGCCTCACCCACCTATGAAAATAAGTGCTTAGGTCAGCAATATAATCACATACACTTTCATCTGCCCAATGTCTATGCTCATACATTTTTTTTTCTGTAAGCTTCAGGTGTTCACTTAAAACATTCCAATAAACATTGTTTAACCTTTCATAATTTAAACAATCATTATCAGACAATTTAGAAACAGCAGTTAGAGCTTTACTATGGAGTAAGGGGGTCAGGAACTGTACCCAGTGCCCTTGGTCACCATCATACTGTTTGGATACTCTTTCAAACTTATTAATAAAACTATCAAAATTATCACCTTCTGTATACTCTGGAAGAAATGTAATGACCTTTGTTGATCCTTGGGTTCAGTTATTCACTTCCCCATTACCTCCTTGTTCCTGTCGAAGAGTCAGCATGTCCCATTCATGTTGACATGCTTCTCATTTTCTTTGACCTCCAAACACTGCAGTTTGTCTGCTGATTCCAATTCCATCTGTTTTGCCTCCAGTCAAGTATCTTTAATTCCATATGGGTTTTTAAGTCCTCTGAGGAAAAGGTGAATTGTCCTGTTTCTGAGGGCTGCACATCCCCATCATTAGACTGGTTGTCTTTCTGGTTGCTGGTCTGTGCTGCAGCTGTGACTAAGGCTGAAATAATTTCTTCTTTAGTCAGGTTGGCATGCACCAGTCCTTTGGCTTTGCATGCCTTAGTCAACTGGTTCACTGTCAGCTTTCCATAGTTCACTGCTACATGTTTGCCTGCTTCCCCTGACTAAACTAAAATAAAAAAAAATAAATAAAACCATTGTGCAAAATATAACTCTGCATGTTTACCTTGTGACTGCGGAGAGTACGCTCACCTTTAGTGACAATTGCTTACAGGCTACAGAATTTCAATTAAGATACCACTGCTGCCACTGATATGTGATATCCCTCCTCTGGGACAGTGATCAAGGAGCCTCAATATTCACCACTGACACGAGTGGGAAATGTTCACTGTGAGAAAAATAGACACATGCAGTATTTTAGGTGCAGTTCTCTGCACCAAGTACAGTTTCCCCTTAGAGCAGACAGGGAATGCTCACTCCAGTCCTGGGGCCCATGTAAGACTCCCCACAGACCACTATAGAGCTGAGTCATTAGCCAGGTGTTCCAAGACAAGTCCTCCACCACCCTGTCTATGAAATCAGTGCTCTCAGTGTCCCTGTTCAAAGTAGCTGAAACATACTCTCTTTGAAATTTTATTTTCACACACACACCCACCCACCTGGGAAAGGTTGGCACAGCTTACCCACTCTGCCACCTTTACCCAGACTATAATGTAGATTTGCTGCCACCAGAACACATGAAGCAGCTACTTTAAGGCTCTTATAAGGGTACTCAGTTACACTTATTAAAATTAATACTTATACAAATGGTAGTGTTTAATCAAGCAGCAAGACTTTCAGGAATGTAGATACACAGTGCCACTAAATAAATGCAAGTACTTTCAAAAGTTAAATGCTTTCAAAACGACCAGCAACAATGAAAGTTTTAGATATATTTAATAATAAATAATATAAAAAACATGAAAATACTGAATATTTATTTACAATAATTGCCAGAGTTTCAATCACAGAAAATATTAAAAAGCAACACAGATGGAAAGACTCAGACAGATACAGAAAAAAAAAACATTTAGCTAATCTCACTATATTTTTTAACTGACTGTTCACTAGTTTTTAAAGCAAGGCAAGATGAACGTGGGTGAGTGTCTTGCTAGGTTCAAAAACAGAGTGCACTCCTCACATCTCTCACTAATATTCAAATACAGTTTCAGTGATGGCTACAGAATGACATCACACCTGGTCATTTGACTCTGCAGTTTGCACACTACCTTCTCACTAGAAACTGAGCCAGTATCTGGCAAAGATGTGTCACAACACACACACACAAAACTTTAGCTAAGGTTTATTACAGCATCTTGAAACTAAAACAATTTCAACACTTCCATCTTTCCTGCAGAAATTGGCAATCTATTCTCTGGCACCCCAAGGTAGCAATTATGGACAATAGAGCAGGATTCAGCACAGGCTTTTCACAGACATTGCATCTCTGGCTGCATTCAGACCAATCTTTATGGCCTAAACACAGTCATTTAATTTCAGGCTATTTTTCATAAGGTTAGCTGGGCTGAGCTTAATCCCTTCCCTTCCAGTATCCTCTGTTAAAATACTGTATATACTTTTCATCAGTTATACCAGTACAGTCTGACATACATGTATATTTCTTTTCTGTCCAGCTGGACACACTGTTAATAAATTTTTAACACAAGCAACTTTACAAATACATTTTAACACTAGCATCTGGACAAATCAGTTTGATACTCAAATGACATATAATTCCTGGCATATATTGCACATGCACTGCCCTGTTCCACCTGACACAGCTGGCACTACCTTACATCATTGCATATATCACCAGCTTTATTATATTCTGCAAACTAACTTACTGTTCTATTACACTTTTAAATGGTATCTTTTCCTCTTCCCAATGTCAAGCAGCTGCCTTAGGTAGCTGGAACACAGAAGCTCAAATGGGGTAAACCCAGCTGAAGCTTTTGAACACTGCTCTGATGCAAACAGGTAGTAACATAACAACTTGTCCCAGTTTTTACTGTCTGCATCAAAAATTATCTCAGTATGGATTTCAGTGTTTTATTAAACCTCCCTACTAATTTGAATGTCTTCTTATGGTGGCCTTATATCTTCAACTGTCTAATGTTAAAGCTGACCTTCAAGGAGAGAATTGACCTTAAATGGTTTATGAACGAAGTGCCTTGTTATTTTTTCATCTATAAGCATTGATGGGGAATTGTCCAGTAGTCCTGATAAATATAATAATCAATAATGTTTCACTGTGGAAGAGAAAAATGTGGATTGTCAATTTGTGGACATTATTTTCTCCTGGATTAAATGAAATGCTGTAAATGATATATTATTTATACTGGAGCATTTGTTTTACCTTTAACTACTAAGTAGCAGCAGTTGATTGTTTTCATGGAATATTTTTGCATTGATTTAAATAATATTTACTATTTTTGTATTCTTTTATGAATTTGTGATGATCTTTCTTTAAATTAATAATTAATCCTTAATGTATTATTTAATTATTTGCTGTATTTTTTTGTCATTTAAAAGCTTTTTTTGATATGACATTTTTCACTTTGAGACTTATTTAAAAAAGCTTCCTTTGTCTAATGGACATTATGCACTGAAGAAGCTCTTCCTTCAGGAATAAAACTCAGTTTTCTGCTTTTGAAATGGCAGCTGGTGCAACAAATCCATTGGATTTTTCTTCAATGTGGTACTGTGGATGTTTTGCTGTCTGCATATCCAATTATCCACATGCATCCATGTGTGTGTTCCTTTCCTTGTATGAACTGTGAACCAGATATGAATTTATGAATTGTGAACTATATATATATATATATATATATATATATATATATATATATATATATATATATATAGTGGAGAATTAAATTTAATCAACTTTGTTTAAAGTCGACATTAGTCTTGTTGACATTGTTTGGTGAACAAGATGCCAGATCTTCCAATCACCAGGGTTGGGGAGTATGCCCTTTTCCTGCTATTGTTCAGTCTCAGACTTAGAATAATAGTTTAGCTAGGAGTGTAGGATTGCATGGTGCTTGCCCCCCTGGAAAAAATGTTTTTCTTTTTTGGTCTAGTTTTGCATGCACATGCATACATACACACACACACACACACACACGCACACACGAGCGCGCACTGGCACACACGCACACATGCACACATACACATGCATATATAAAGCAAAAATAGTTTTGTTTTGCATGGTGAACAAGCCCTCTGCATCCTCCACATCCAACAGCTTAATATAAACTACCTTGAGATCATTTTGTTTTGTTACCTTGAGAACATGCAACAATGGGGGAAAGAAGAAGCTTCCACAACTCCAGTATCCACTGATCTTACACTAAATCTCCCCAGTACCATTAATTTATCTAATGATGAAATAGAAATAGTTGTAAAAAATATGACAATTCCCTTTTTCAGTGATCCAGCTACTTGACAATACCAACTGATCCCGTGTATAGTATGCACACGCACACACATGTATATATATATATATATATATATATATATATATATATATATATATATATAGGGTCTACTTCAGTAGACCGAAAGACCACAACACTGAAAACCAAAACAACAAGACTACAACACCAAACATCCACAATCACGAAAATCCACATAAACGAATCCCACAATAACGTGAATTAAAACACCTAACCGCTATCCTTGCATGCTGTATTTCGTCATTATTATTATTAGTGTAAAATGATAACATGGATTTAGCCTGTTGTCATAAAATATGATCCACTATTCCCCTCTCATACAATGGATTTGACTGGCCTTTGTAAGTTAAACAGCAGCCACTCATTTTGTGTTCTGTAGTTGTTCCGGGTCTACTTCAGTAGACCCGTACTGTATATGTTGCTTATGTCTTCTTTGTAAATGTCACTGTGTACACAAACATTTAACAGTCTAACAAGAAAATAAACTACAAGAAGGATATTAAAAGGGTGTATGATACTTATATTTACATTCTGGTTTGTTGTGTGCCTTCTGCTATTAATTTAATTATCTGATAGTGTATAAAACAAGTCAAACTATGCAGATCTTTCTTTCTTTCTTTTGGCTTTTCCGAGTTAGGGGTCACCACAGCGGAACTCCGGTCCGCTAATGATTGGCAGATCTAATCTGAAAGTTCTGTCTTGAACATTAGCATACTAATGTGACATGAACATTAGTGTTCGGATGTCATATCACTTGTAAATTTGACTTTACTGCTGTACTAAAAGCGTTCTGAAAATTAAAGATAAACACTTATGAATATTTGCCTAAAATTGAGAAATGTCTCCTATTAATTCGGTTAATACTGTATTCAGTAAGACAGATGGCCACACTATAAAGCTCATGTAAGGTATGAAAATATAAAATAATTTACTCTCCAGTGCAAGCACTAATTTTGGTATGATATTCACAATAAGGTACACCAATCATTTCCTTCTCCAAAATATTTGTAAAAAACGAGTATATGTGATTAAAGAATAACGCTCTATTGCATGTGCTACTCCTGAATGTTGCAGTACTAGATCTGAATTAAATCAACATTTGTCAGCCAATTCAAATTATTAAGGTTAGGGTTTATAAATGCTAATGAATACTGCCAAGGGGATAATGTTCTTGACTCTTCAAAGGCAACATGTTACCAAACTTTGTCATTACAAGCAAGGCGTTTGAGTCTAAAACGGGTATGAACAACACTACAAAACTGTTTTTTCATCACTCCCTTCTAATTACATGTCTACGACCTATGGACCTGTACGCTATGCTGAGAAGCTTCATTCTAGTTATTTAAATTAAGTGCAGTACTTTACACTACATGTTTTGTTATTGTGATGTGTCGTTTTTGATCTGATGACTAACAAAACAAGCTCAGATATAACACCAAAAACAAAATCAAAATCAGTAAGATTTTTGAAAAAACTACTGCAATAAAAAGTTATTTAAGCAAACTCACTGCTAAGGCCATCTATGGGATCAGTAACATGGTTTCCTAACTGTTACCCTACTTTCAGCAATCGACTGTATTTTGCAGCAAGATACTTGATGGCCTCACGAGAGCAGGTGTTTATTGATATTGCAAGGACATTAGAAACAGTCACATTCTGCTAATCCATAAACTTTCTAAACTTAGCTCTAGTAACAGCATACTTGTATGGTTCAAAACTTACCTGAAGGACAGAAACTTTTAAATACATCTCATGACAGTCTATCCAAAAAGGGCACCCTCACTGGTGATGTTCCACAAGGCTCAGTATTAGGCCCCCTTCTCTTCTTCTTCTTTATTAATAATTTCAGTTCTGACCTCCCTCACTTGAATCTAGTAAAATACACAGATGATACCCTTCAACTCAACACACATAAAACATTCCACTGCCTGCAAAGCACCCTGCAAAAAAGTTTATCTGACCTATGCAATTGTGCAACTACAAACAAGATATTAATAAAATAAAAAAAAAATCATGGTATTCTCTAAACCACACAATCTAGCCTCACTACAACCAGTACTACTCAAAGACAGCTATGGCACTTCATTCCTAATGTCACTGAATAGAAATACTTAGGTCTGGCCCTAGGATCTCTCCTTTGCCTTTTCATTTCATTCTCTCTCAGCTAAAATGCTTTTATCATTTTACTCCCTGCTGCTAAAACTTTTATAACCAGAAATGTTTCTTCTGCAAAAGCTATAATATTAACTGCTCCTCCTGTGCTTTCCCTCAGTGCATAACACTCAAAAACTGCAAACAGTGCAAAACAAAATGGGCTTATTTATCTTACTAGCAGACCCTAAAAAAGTCATTGCAATGTTGTAAAGAGCATCACTTTGCATCAGTTCCCATCTAGAGCCTTGTTGTTACCAAGTGCTTTATTTTTCAAAATACTGAAAAACGGTTATTGCCTACCACTACTGTGCAAACTTCCCAACAGGGAACAAAACTTCTCTAAGAAACAATCAGGAAGGAACCCTAATTTTGCCTAGACCACCATTCATATTTGTTAGTGGAGAAAGCTTTTTCAAGCTCAATATCTGCAACGTTTTCACCTGTATAATGAAATCTCTATTCAACAAGAACTTGTTTTTAAAACTTCACTTAAAGAATATGATCAAAGTGAGGCTGTGGATTTGTTTTCATGGTAATGGCTAATGTCTAATAGCTAATGTGATAAGTAAACCTATCTCTTGCAAACTTTACATTGTCATCTTCATGGAGTTGAAGCAAATGCAAATCTGTACATAGTGCACTAATTTACTGTATTCAGCTTAAGTCGTTATTCTCCCATTGCAGTATATAGCTTTATTAACTGCCTGACTATGCAATTATGCATCCTTGCTTTGGTGTTCATGTTCTACTCTGTACATTGTATGTTATGTAGAGTAACAAGGAAAAGTAGGGAAATAAGTAAAATGCCACCATGGAAGCAGTGAGGAGAAAACTGTAAAGCAATTAAGACAAAAAGTATCACTGTTAGAGGAATATAGAAAATGGAACAGATCACAAAACACTTAGAAAGATAGCTATGGTAAAAGCAAAGTGCAGTATCAAAACAAACCAAGATTTATCATATGCTGTTGCGAATAATAAACTGAAAATATCAGCACAGGCAGAAAAACTTAGAAGATATGCAGATAAAAATAGGGGAAGCCACTTCAAGCAGTCGACCCGTAATGAGCGACATACCCCAGGGATCAGTTTCGGGCTTCTGTTATTCGGGATATACTTCGCTGAGATGCAGGTCAAAACCAATGAACTATGGCTGACCAAGTTTGCAGATGACTGCAAGCTGGGCACAGTCATCAATTCCCCAAGTGATGTGGACGTCCTACAAGAGGGTCTCACCCAAACAAATGGCTTGTGCCAGAAACATGGCCTCAAGCTGAATGCCAAAAAATGCATCAACATCCCCTTTGGGGAGAATGACATCCTCACATATCACATTAATAACAATGTCCTAATTACACAATCAGTAGTGAGGAATTTGGGCACCCAGGTTGATAGCAACTTGACGTTTGACCACCATGTTGCTTCCGTTGTACGGAAAGCTTTCTACATGGCCCACCTCATAAGTAAGGGTATCTCATCCAGGGACAAAGAGGTCATAACATCCCTGTAGTCTTCCATTATAAGACCAGTTATTGAGTACACTGCCCCCTTCAGCATGTACCTTGCAAAGCACTTGCAGCAGCTGGAAAGACCACAGAGGTTCTTCACCAGGAGAATCCAGGGCATCAAACACCTACCCTATACAGATAGGCTAAAATCCCTATCCCTCTACTCAGTTTCATACAGACTCCTCAAGGGTGACCTCTGTTTGGCATATAAAGCAATCTCAGACCCCTCCTTGATGGGACTGCTGTATATCCGCAAGTTAAGCTCCACTTGAGCAGCCTGTACCCGTGACCTCAACCTGGTCTGTGATATCAGTAGGACTTGTTGGTGGGACAGATTTGTGTCCCAGAGACTCCCCCATCTGTGGAATAGACTCCCTCTCCACGTGAAGCAGAGTACCTTATTCTCTTTTCAAGCGCAACCTGGATCACTGGATGGGAAACAGAAAATACACCCCTGGGATTCCACCTGTATCCCTGCTGGACAGGGGCTTTGGGTGCTGACATATCTAAACATTGGCTAAACTCTTGGCTAGGCTTATATGGCCCTCAGGGCCAATAGCCTAGTAACCTCCTATGATCCTATGATAAGTACAAAATAAGCAATTAATTGATGACACAAACAGATTTTATAAAGAACTAAGAAACAAAGCAAAAGGAACAGAAACACCAACAAAAAAGAAGAAATGGTCACATTTTAGAGAAGTGTTTATGAAACCCCATTGAATGTAACAAAGATGCTGAATGAATGTTATATACTCTCTGCATCGAATAGGTATGGGCCTCCTTGAAATTGATTAAATGTATAGATATGCAGTTGTGGTTCTGCATGCATATCTGGTGACCTCATCTGATCTAAACATTGCAAAAGTTTTAAAACATTAAGAGAAGAAGTCTAAGATGACATCTTTGGGGATGGAAATCACACCAGAACTAAATAAAAATCAGACAGCAACTGAATGTGCCAAAAAAGGAAAGAAAGAATATAACGAGAAGGATCAGATGAGAAGGAAAGAAAATTGAAAAATTCATAAAAATGGTGCCAAGTAGAGAGATCTTCTGGAACGACTTCATATCGACCAGAGTTTGACACAGGAGAGGTGAAATTAATCCAAAGGATGAAAGGTTAATACTTGCAGCCCTGGATAGTGGACTTTGTCCATGTTGGTTTGCAAAGTCCATTGAACGTATGTGAGAAACAGACAAATGCAGGTTCTGTAAAAAAGTACTGGAAACAGCCCCACATCTTGTTGCTGGGTGTTATACACTAATGACAAAGGCCTCTATACTGAAAGGCATAAAAATGTGGCAAGACTGTTGCAATTAGTATTGTGCAAACATTACAGTACTGAAGTGGCAGCTGAGAAACACTGGAAACATGAGCCACAAAGCATTATAGAGAATGATGAAGTTTATATTACATGGGATCACCCATTACCAACAGTTCAGGAAACAGATGAGAGAAAATCAGATATAGTCGTCGATGAAAAGAAGACAAAAGTAACGCTGACCATTGAAATTGCTACAGCCAGTGATTATGCACAGAGAGATACAAAGTCATAAAATACCAGGATTTGCATGCAGAAACAGGAACAATGTGAAAGAAAGATACCCAGACAGTCCCAATAGTAGTAGGAACAATGGGTCACATAAAAAAGAATTTACAGTGGTATTTAGATATGCTGCCAGTGCATGCAACTCCATATTAATTAAAGAAGGAGTCAATTCTGGGCACATTATGAGAGCTACTGCTACAAAGAACACTTTTTACTAACATCAAAGACTGAAATAATGCTAATTTCATGAACTTTAATCATACTCTGACTTAGGAAAGGGGTCCATTCCCATTGTGGTATTAGTAACACAAAAGACTTGGAGAAACTAAACTGAGGTGAAAAACTAAGGATGATGCAGAATGCAGCTGAAGAGAATATGTCACAGGAAGGTGGTCTGGAACTTTATGTAAAATACTCGCAGGAAACAGAGAGCCAAGAATGTGCCCTCAGTTTAGAAGAAAATGATCTAAGGGAAGAGTTGCTTGATTTAATAGAGATGGATAGTCATATTAAGATTGCTTGAATAAATAGATTACAGGAAGTAAATGAGACCCAAAATGTTAAAGACTGATAAAACAGATGAACACAGTAATGAATAACATGTGATATTGCAGAAGTAAATAAGTTATATTACTGTGTGGTTAAATTAATAACAGATAAAGGTTTACTACAAAAACACAGTGCAATAAGGGAAAGGAAGGGAAGAAATTAAATAACACCATGGAAGCATCGAATAGAGAAAACTATAAAGCAATTAGGATAAGAAGTGTCACTGTCAGAAGAGTGCAGAAGTGGGAAAAGATCAACAAAAATACTTAGAAAGAGACATGAAAAAAGCAACTCACAGTATCAGAATGGCCAGGATTTATCATACACCATAGCAAATAATAAACTAAAGATATCGGCACAGGCAGAAAAACCTAGAAGTTATGCAGATAAATATAAAAGAAAACTGCAATATAAGCAATTCATTGATGATCCCAAAAAGTTTTATAGAACTGGGGAACAAAACAAAGGCAACAGAAATGCCACAAAAAAAAATAAATTAAATAAATAAAAAAAAGAAGAAGAAGAAGAAACAGACACATTTTGGAGAAATATCTATGAAGACCCTGTGGAACATAACAAATATGCTGAATGTACAGAATATGAAGTGGGATGAAGTAACAACCAAAGAAAATGAAACAAAATTAACAAAAGCTCCTAAATGGAAAACCACAGGCCCAGATGCAGTAGCTAACATTTGGCTAAAAGTATTATCATCTTTACATAAAGATTTAGCCTTGAGTAAGAACGACTTATATGCACATCCCAAACAGACACCAACCGGGTTAACAACAGGAAAAAAACAGTACTCCTCCTTAAGAGTGAACCTGTAAGCCATCCTAAAACTATAAGCCAATAACTTACCTTCTCATGATGTACAAACTATATACTGGAACTGATGTCAACAGTGTTTATAGTCATTTAGAAGAAAACTATATCATGGCAATAGACCAAAAGGGTAACAAAAGAAAGTCATATGGAGCAAAGGATAATTTTTGCTTAGTAAAGTCATAATGCAGAATTATAAAATGAGGAAAAATCTAAGTATGGCATGGATTGATTACAAAAAGCATTTGACAGCATCCCACCTTCTTGAATAAAGGAGTGCTTACTGATGTATAAGGTATATCCTACATTGATCAATTACATTATAGTGACCATGAAACAATGGCAAATCACTCTGCAGTTAAATCACAACAAAAGGTAAACTATTATCCCAGGGATAAAAAATTCAGAGGAGCATATTCCAGGGTGATTTTGTGTTGCCCTTAATCATTAAGCTGTTAACTTGGTTATAATTTGGCTCAGAGAAAACAAACTTAAAGATTTCTTATCTACTTTTCATCAATGACTTAAAACTGTATAGTTCATTAGATGAGCAGTTAAAAATACAACTACAAGTGGTTAAAACTTTCTCATATGCTATACAAATGTAATTTGGTCTTGATAAATGTGCAAAAGCAATGGTTAAAGCATCAAATTGTAATACTGAGAAAATATCAATCTGGGACAGGAATGAGATATAAGAGAACTTGATCAGGAGGGAGTGTATAAATATTTGGGAATTGATGAAGGATCTGTAATAAAGCATGAACAAATATGAATAAAACTCTATAAGGAATACTTCAGAAGACTAAGACTAATATTGAAAATGGCCTTGACATCTAAGAATAAAGTACAAGCTATAAACCAATTTGCTCTTCCTATTCTAACTTTACAGTATTGGTGTGATTAACTGGCCCCAAAAGCTATTGGATCAGTTGGACAGGAAAACAAGAAAAAGGCTTCATGCTTAACAAATAATGTATAAGAATCAGTGTATACCAAGATTATATATTCTACGCTGTGAATGAGGTATGGATCTCATTGAAATTAACTACATGTATTGATCTGCAGTAGTGGGACTGCACACGTATCTGCTGACTTCATCAGATACAAACATAGTGAAAGTTTTAGTACATGAGGAGGGGAAGTCTAAGACGACCTCTCTGCTTAGTTTAGCAGTAGCATTCTGGTGTCAAGCAGGAATGCAGATCAAACCTAAAGTAGACAAACATCAAAAAGCAACTGAATATGCCAAAAAAAGAGAGTATAAAGAGAAGATTCAGAGGGAAAGGAAAGGAATATGGAAAAGCCATAAATATAGTGACAAGTACAGAGATCTCCAGGATCAACCTCATGTTGATCAGGATTTCACTCAGGAGTGGTTAAGGAGAGCTGAGCTGAAACCAAAAGAGGAATGGTTAATAATGGCAGCCCAGGATAGTAGACTATGTACACAGTGGTTTACAAAGTCCATTAAACATGTGGGAGAAACAGAGAAATGTTGGTTCTGTAAAAAAAAATTGGACACAGTCACACATCTTCTTGTGGTGTGTGATACACTAATGGGAGAGGTTCTGTAACGCTGAAAAGTGCAATAATGTAGCAAGGCTGTTGCATTGGGGGTTGTGCAAACACTACAATATAAAAGTAGTTGAGAAGGATTATAAACATGAATCACAAAGCATTATAGAGAATGATGATGTGTAGATCATTTGGGACTAGCCATTACCAACATTTCAAAAAATAGATGCAGAGAACCAGTCATGAAAACTGGACATAAGTAGCATTGATCATTGAAAGTGCTATACCTAGAGATTAAAGTACATAGACTGAAAGTTACAAAGTATCAGGATATGCATGCAGAAATGAAAGCAATGTGGAAAAAAATATACCCAGATAGTTCCAACAGTAGTAGGAACAATGGGTTTAATAAAATGAATGTACAGTCATACTTAAATGTGCTACCAATACATTTAATGCTGTATGAATTACAGAAGGAGTGGGCATAGGATACATAGTGGATAGGCAAAATGATGGTGGTCATAACATCTTTTATATGAATTCTTGGCTTTTTGGTTGTTTTGTTAACTACATTGTATGGAATTAATTACTGCACAACTAAAAGGAAGGGAAAATGAATAACAGAACTATTGAAACAGAAAACTGATGGACTCTTAAATCAACAGTTAATTAGAATTCAGAGCTAAACGCAAATTTGCAGTGATAGGATGCTTGCATCAGTAAGACTTTTTTAATACTGGTGTGTCTGTTCTTGCCAAATTCAACTCTGTGTTCATTTTTATGCTTTTGCCTATGGCAAGGGATAATTTTGAAGCCTATGCATGGCAGTAGTTTGTTGATAAAAATATATGCATTTGTGCAGCAGTGTCTTGCATTACATTGCATATATGCAATAACACTTCAGTGGCTGGATATTATACAGAAAACACTGCTGTAGTCTGAAAATATTGAGACCTGGCATTACAGAAGGGCAAAACAAGATTGAGGTTGAAATATTTCCCTGTTTATGCATACACATAGGCATACAGATTGTGATTGCAATCACACAGGGGTATGAGGTTCTGCTTTATAAATGATTGGAATTGAACCAGAAGTGTCAGCTACATCCCTCCCTCAAAACCAACAGCTTTACTGGGAGTTTCTTGATCATGCATAGGCCCCAAACTTTGAAGTAACTACAGTCTAAAAGGTAAAATTTTCACACATCAATTTATGTTCTAGAAATAAAATGAGGTGATTAAATCATATACTGTACAATTTCACAGAACCATATAATGCAGTTGTTTGTAAGTGCATAGAAAACATTATCCCATATTATGCAGCTACAGATACTGGAGACTGAAACCCTGTAAAGTTGAACTGAATCCTGTCTTTGGGTGTGCTGGGCAATGAAACTGTGAATTTGCTGGGTCTACTTTGATTCACTGAAAACTAATTTCACTGAATTTCAAAACACTCACACCAAATCGCTGAAAACTCATTTTACTGAATCACATTTCACTGAATGTAAGTACTGTTGGGCAAATAAAACATATATGCCCTTTTCCCCACTGTAGTGTGATCCTGGAGTTAGTATATATAGTTGGGGAGGGTGTGGAGGCACAGCCCCCTACACTGGGGGTGTGGGGGTGTAGCCACCCACCTACTTTTGGTTTTATATTGTTAGCTTTCAGTGAAATGTGATTCATAAATATAAAAGCTAAGTAGGTGGGGGTCAATGCCCCCACCCCCCTCAATGTGGGGGGGCTGTGCCTCTCACACACCCCCCCCCAACTATATATACTAACTCCAGGATCGCACTCCAGTGGGGAAAAGGGCATATGTGTTTTATTTGCCCAACAGTACTTACATTCAGTGAAATGAGTTTTCACTGATATGAGCTTTCAGTGATTTTTTGAGGGTGAATTGAAATGCAGTGAAATGAGTTTTCAGTGAATCAAAGTAGACACAAATTTGCTTGCTATTATACTAGTGTATATTTCATATGTATATAGTATTACTGATCTAGCTATAATGCAGTTAATTTGTTGAAGACGGACCTTTGATTTTCTCTTGTCTAGTTTTTGATGCACTGACATTTTACAGCAGCAGTGTGAATTCTGTACTTGGATCATCTGGTGCCTTTTAACTTTGTAACATTCTATGGCTTATTAAATCAACCACTGTTTCTTTTAGACATGAATGAGGTGATTTAAAATACTTCATTTATGAAATTATAATTTCTTGAATAAAAAAGAAAAATGTGATTTAAGTGATAAATTGAGAAGTGTGAATGATAAATTATTGCTGCTTAGCCAACTCGTAGCATTGAATTACAATAAATATATTACCTTTGGAACAATATAGAAAAGGAAAATGGCTTTCAAAGCTAAGATGAAAAAATTAAAAGGAGATTAATTTTATAAAAATGCATATTTTTAGCTATAAAAATAGGGAACACTTTATTATTTCCATGTAGGAAGGTAATGTTTAGAAACTTTATTACCAGTTTATAAATACTAATGACAGAATTTGTACATCTCATGAGGAAATTATTACTTTTTTGCTGAATTATTTTCATTTAGTTTATAACAAACAATGACTAAAGATCAAAATTTAATTAGAAATTGGTTATATGAAACTCCTAAGATTAGTTTTGATTCATTTCATTTAACCGTACAAGATCTCAAAGACAGTATATTAAAAATTAAAGGGAACAAAAAAACAGGTCCAGGTGATTTACTGGCTGAATTTTAAATGCCTTTTATGATGAATTGGTGTCTTTATTATATAAATTGTATGAATTTATTGCTATTTCTAGATAGATAATTATAGCTTTTTTTGCAAACAGCAAAGATAATTTTGATTAAGAAGGAATGGAAAAATAGCATTTATCTTGAACATTATTGGCAATTTCAATACTAAATGTAGATTATCATATAATTTCCAGAACTATTAACTAAAAATAATGGCATAGTTATGTAAAATTATGATTAGTTCTCAATCTGGATTTTGTCTAGGAAGATCAAAAAATGAATCTAATAAGTTATTACAAGCAATTTTGTTCAATATAGTAACATTTTCAAGAAGAAAGGTTTATTTGCTTACATTAGATGCAACCAAATTTTTGATACTCTTAGTAGAGATTATATTTGGGATGCTTTGAAATATTGTGTACTGTTATAAAAAATAATTACAGAAATATATGCTTACATCATGGTAAATGGGATAGAATCTAATAAATCTGATATTGCAACAGGTGTGAGACAAGGTTTCCACTCTCTGTATCTCGTTTTGTTTTAGCTAGCAATCCTTTACTGTTTAAAATAAGTGATAATGTTTCTTGTTTTCATTATGGACATTTTCATTTAACAAATATTGCATAAGCAGATGATTTAGTGCTGATTACTGAGTCTTACAATGATGATGCTAAAAAACTGCACGATGAGTTTACTAAAGCAGGCAATATCTCTGGTTATGTTATTAATTACAAAAAGTCTGAATTAATGTGATTTCTTTTCAAATGTCATAGTAGTAATCATAGAGATAATGCTGATGTTTGTTTTGCATACCATGCTCATGAAGTGGAAAGCTTTCAGTTTTTGGGAATAGTTTATGAAAATTCTTATGACAGATTATGTGAGACATCATGTATGAATATTTATAAAAATGTTAATACGGTTAAAAGAGATGGATAAGGATAAATTAATTTGATTGGTTATATAGGCATTATAAAACGATTTTTATTCCTATATGTTTATTTTTATTGCTAAATACTGTAGCACTTCTGAATAACATTGGTTATAACTAAGCTAAATGAGCTTTTATATAATTTTTATGGAGCGGTAGTTCTCCACAAACTCCATTGGAAGTGTTTTCTGCCACTAGACAGAAAGAAGGTCTTGGTTTATCAGTTGTTAGAAATTATATTTCTGCATGTTCTTTTGTTAATGTATTAAATTATCAGTATATTGAAATGGAAGTTTACAAGACTATTGGACCAGTGATTAATCCAAATAATAGACATATATTGTGTGATTTATAAAATCAGTTTTGATTTGCATCATATTAGTCAGTATTTTAAACCATCTGCTAATGATATTATAGTCTTAGTGAAATGTTTCATGATTCCATGGGAGAACCATAAAGTAATGGACTTTTTTTCGTGAAATTAGTTTTTACCTAGGTGATTTAGCTAGAATAATTTGGAATTAATATCAAGAAGTATTGTCAAGTAATTATGTAACTTTAAGGAATCTTTATAATAAAAGTCAACATTTTATGCAAAAAAAAGATACTATGTTAAAGTAAAGAATATCAATTTATCAATTTTAGTTAAGAAAAAGCAAATTACTATAGTATGTAAAATGATCCCCGGGATTCATGAAGCTTGCGCCAGGCGCAGGCGTAGCGTAGGTGGTATAATGCCAAATATGGCCGTCGAGCGATTCAGGTAAGATCCAATTCCACGTGCACTACCGGTGTATGCCAGAACTGTGCAGCCCTTGGCTTAGGTATGCTAATCACCCCATGTGCAGTGCCGCACCATGCAAATGAAGGTACATAGCGATTCATGAAGTGGTTCAGGCATAGCGTAAGCCCACGGAAATGGAAACCATAAAACACGGTTTACATTTTCCCAAACAGAACATCGGAGCTATGGAAGCGGCCCAGACTCATGTATTACAAAGTTAACATATGCCAATGGCTAAATACATAGCCAATGGCATAAGAAAAGATGCACAACACCTAAAAAACAACATTTAATGTAATGTCCACAGTAACGCAAAGTACAACCACGGGGCATGTGTGCGCAAACTGGAACACAAAGAAAATATATACAAATGTCATAAAATCACAATGTAATACAAATCAGGATTTCACCATAATACGCAATGGTATGCATGGTACACCACAACCAAGCTGCAAGGGTTGCTAAGGGTCTGTGACAGTGTTCAGCATGGTAACTATGAATTAGTAGTCAATGCCATGCAAATGAGGCAGGTAATACTGAATCGCAAACGTCCCGCCAGATTAAAGATGTACCATATGGTGCAGCGCTATAACACCGGGGAGTGGCTCAGAGGTATACATGACATCAGCAGTGGGGTCTGCCACCGTAGCTGTAAGCACATTGGAGCAATGCAAATCTGGCCTGGCTGTTGCTAAGCAAAGCTGCAGGACAGGGGTGGGGAGGTAGGTATAGAATCATTTAGCTGAGAGCACATATGGTGCCCGAAAGTGCATGTGTATGGGGAAGGAAACGTGCCTGAAACTCTGTAAGCGGATGCACGCGCCGCGAACCATAGCACAAACAGGAAGGTCAGGGGAAGAAAAGAAGGAAATGCCGCAGTAGGGTAATTGGAGTACAACTGAGCAATTAACACCTATTAACTCATAGCGGGCAATTGACGGCAGCTGACAAGTCTGCTCGCAGAAACCTGCAAAACAAGATAGGGGAGGCGTCGGATTGCAAAGAAAGGAGAACTGTCATAGCAGAGCAAAGCAAACTTACAGTAGACTGGCAATAGAACGCATTACGCAAGATAAGGCAGGTCTAGGAAAGTACAAATGAAAGCAGGCTGCTGGATGCATGCCAAAAAATGGTAGGTGAAACGTGAAGAAATGTAAAGGGAAGGGCAAGAGGTAATTCACGGCAGCCAAATGTAAATCAACACCAAAGGCACCACAATAGTAGTTCCTGTAGTAAAACACATAAGATACCCTGTAGCTACGATTGTACATACACACCCTATGACATCATCGGTGTTCACAGCACAATAGTATAAAGTGTGAAAGCACTCTGCACACACCTGTGTATTCCCAAACACTGCACCATAGGTGTAAACACATGGGGAACTTTTAAAATGTACATGTTGGGAGCTGCCATAGCTGTGATTCATCACCATGTGTTAGAGACTGATGGTGTTGTGGAGGATGATGCTGACAACCACCGCAGGCCCCGGAGGAGGAGAAGAGTGTTCAGACCAAGGTTAACCTACCAGGGGCTACATGATCTGGAGATAGTAGAGCGTTACAGGGTGGACAGGGACATCTTGCAACAAATAGTTGAGCTGTGCTGGCCATGCCTGAGAACCAGAAACAACAAAGGGGAACCCATCCCAGTGGACACGAAGGTATGTGTAAGCTTGCGAATACTAGCCACAGGTACCTTTCAAAGTTCAACTGGAGATATAATGGGGATCTCACAGGCATCAGCATCCAGGGTACTACACCAGTTCCTGGATGCCATGTTACCACATGCCAATGAGCATATATACTTCCCCCGAACTCAGGAGGAGTTGGCCAGCAATATGCGTCACTTCCACCATGTGGCACACTACCCGGAGGTACTGGGTGCGATAGACTGCACGCACATACATATCAAGTCACCACCTGGTGAGCATGGTAGGCGCTACATAAACTGCAAGGGATTCCACTCCATCAACTGCCAGGTCATATGCAATGCCTAGGGCATTATCATGGATGTGTGTGCTGGCAGGCCTGGAAGCTATCATGACTCCCATATCTGGCATGCCTCACAGCTGTATCAGGTATTTGTCAGGGGGGGACATCCCACATGGCCACCTTGTGGGGGATGCTGGCAATGCACTGGAGTCATGGATGATGACTCCCATCAGAAATGCACACACACCCATGCAAGAACGCCATAATAAGGCACACGCACAAACCAGAATCATCATAGAGCGTGTGTTTGGGATGCTGAAATCACGGTTCCGTTACTTGGACACATCTGGTGGAGCCTTGCAGTACTCTCCAGGCACGCGTGCCCACATCTTCATAGTATGTGCCATGCTACATAATATGATCCTGCAGAAACAGCTGCAGCAGGGACAAAATGGTGAAGGCCCTCATAGCCCAACGCAATTGCCAAGGCCATCACAGGCACAGAGGGATTCAGACCATGAACACCCTGTGCCAGCCCCAGTAGGCAGACGGAGGCATGCCCAATATGCCTACGCCTTGGCAAAGAGGGAACGTATAGCACATACTCTGACAGTGTAGGCCCCTATGGACTGACACACCTCTCCACCTGCACACACAGTAAAATGGATGGCACACACACATGACCACCTGTAAATTGTAATATATAGGTGGCCTACTGTGTGAATCCTACATAGGCAGCCCTCAAACATAGTACACACAACAGCTATTGGAACAAGGAATGTCAACACCTGAACAGTACATGCGCCTATCAGCATATGTTGGTGCTGTGTGTATAGGTTCCTAGGTACATCAGTAGGTACATGCCCGATTGTCAGAGGCCATACACCAAATGAGGCAAACAGTGTCTGCTGTCGCCACAACATCGAGTAACCAACTGTCGCTCAGTGGAGCAGAGGCAATCGTGGGATCACATGTGTGTAAGCACTGTTCTCCACACACTCTGCACGGATTCCCTGCTGTGTTAATGAGGGGCTCCACATAATGTAATCATGGATGTTGTGTCAAGGCATGGGGTGTACCCATGACAGGTATTCATCACCCCAGCATGCTCCACCTACGGTCGTTTGAAGGTGTAGCACATTATCGTGTGTGGCTCACTGTGATATACATACCCAGTGCTGGAGCACATCCAGTAAACATCACATGGACATACCATTAATTGGACTCATCCATATGTAAACTAAATGAGCTACCCATGTGAGTGCAGTATGGAGTAACAGACGTAGTATACTCCACATACAAAACGCCATAACACGTGTACAAATCCCAGATGGCCAAATGGTAAATGCAGTGACCATCGTTCATGTTCCCAGTCCTACGTCCTGCAAGGGATGTAACGTAATCCCGAAGGCATGAATAATGCATGTCGGATGCAGGTCATCAGATCATGTTTAGCACACGTTAGCGGGAATATGCGTTGCCCAGTGCTGGTAAGTGTCGTTTAAATATACGGATATGCGTGAAACAGGGCTAAGCTTCTCTGAATATCGCGCAGATCATGGTCAATGATGTCCAGAACAGGTGAAACCAGCATTATTCACCCCTGTACTAATAGCGCCTGCTCTGAAGGGTAAAACGACCACTACCAGGAGTAGAACACACAATCATGTATACAATCACCTAACACTATGGTAGCCAAGATGTACCTACGGCAGGTGTGTAATGTGACAGGTTCAGACACAAATGTGCGGAGTCCAGGAAACAGTATATACCAACAAGTACACAGTGAAAGGTGTATTTTGCCTGTCACTTTCTCTGTCAGAAATATATATATATATATATATATATATATATATATATATACACACACACATATATAATACAGATAGAAAGGGTGATAGAGAGATATATGTTGATATATACGGATTCACCGATATCTGCAAATATATAGATAGGTCAACGACATTCATAAAACCTTGAAGGTACAAATAAATAGGATACCGCCAACTATGGAATGTGTCACATACCGACACGCATAACCACGAGGCTGAAAGACCGAAAGAACACAGTAACGGAACACTAGAATCGCGAGTAATATTATCACGATATGAAGGGACATTTAGTTACCGCTGCCGGTGTTGCAGTCCACGTAGGTGCTGTGTTCAACTGTGTTTGTGATTGCCGTAGTCTGTGTATGTGTGTGTTGAGGGCGCCGTGTGCGTTTCCGTGTGACTGTAATGTGTGTGTGTGTGTGTGTGTGTGTGTGTGTGTCTGCATCGTGTGTCTGTTAGTGCCAACTCGGAGGTAGATCATTATGGTAGGTGTGGTTATAGCTAGCCGTAGGCATACGGTTACCACCTGTCCCACATTAGGAGGGACAGCCCCTCCCTGGGCAGTTGTGTCCTGAAATAAAACATTACAAAGGGCAACTGTCCGAGATTGTAGGACATTATTATGTCCCATATATTATGTAATAGTTGCATTAAATAGTTATGCCTGTATGTAAGAAACGTAAATGTTACATGCAATATGATAAGTAGCCAAAGTCCTACAACAATAAGTATGTATTGTGGATAAAAGTATGTGGTATCCTGTGTACTGACAGTGGGTATGTGTCGGCTTGTAAACACCGATGTGTATCCCGCAAGTGTCCCACAATGGCCATTTGAAAAGGTGGCAACCCATGCCAAAGAGGTTCATTTACCAACACAACTGCAATGACTGCAAATATCTGGGACAGAAATACATGGGACAGCTGTCATTTAGTAACATTCCTTTACATATTGCTCTAATTCTGGAGGTATGGAAGTATCAACCTCACCTGCATACTATATAGAAACCAATTAACAATGGCCCAATGTATATGCCCGTAACAAAAGTCTACTAACTGATAGCTCTTTAATTAGGGAAGGAGCCCACACACATATATGGAATATGTAGAAATGCAAGCCCCGCAAACCTGTATATGCTACGTACACCCACCTACATCCCCCACACATGAAACTATAGCAATACAGACTGTAATTACAGCACAAACATCCAGTCAGTCAATTACATCTGCAGAAGCATTAACATACCTTGTGAGAGACACATTTAAAGGCGCCATGTGAAATCGTAGCTGTTGTATAATGGAACAAATGGCGATGTTACAGGTTTTGTTTGTAATAGTCCCTTATCAGACGGTTGGGATGACAGGTACACTCACATGTAGAACCACATACTCTAGCCATCACACACAATCCACGGTGGACATGAATCCAAACTATCCGTGTCTCTACACATAGCAGTTGCAATTACTCACAACAAAACACAATACAGGCCGTCTCCCTGAAGGTAGGGCAAATGGGCAATGCCCAAGTGGAGAATTCAATTATATCCCACTGTTGCCACGTACTTGGTGATTGGAGTAGCTGCACAGCTGATGTGCAAGTAATAAGTCACTCAGGAACACCAATTGGCAGCAGGAAACCACATGTTACAGGTATCGACGTATATAAGGATGACTTGCTAGACATTCAAAACATATGCTCATACCATAGAACTGTTTAAACAGTGTAAGAGAGATAGTCACGAAAGTCCGGAATGATAACAAGGTATGTAGAACACTCGGTATGTAAGTGTATGTATAGCCTGTTTTGTATTAATTATGTTAGTTTATGTATAGCCTGTTTTGTATTAATTAAAAGTGTTCGCAATGCATAAAGTGGGAAAAGGTATTATGTAGTGATGTTTTGCTAAGCATAGTAACGCTTGTAGAAATTGTGTGTCCTGCAGTGGGCCACAAGGTAAACATCATAGACACCACAAGGGATGCTACATGAGGGCTTTAAACAGGACAATTCCATACCACCCGCCGTCAGTGGTAGGGTATATCCAACAAGTACGTGCCATAGCAGGGGATAGTATATGTCGATATACTGTCACAGTAGGCATGTGTATGGGCATATAATGACAATGACATGTCTAAGGTGGTCCCGCTGTGCAAGTATGCTTTGCATTATGGGGTACTATGTAAAATATGTGTAATGTACAATATTGTAGGTAGATATGTCAGATATTCAACACAGCATAACAGGCATATCATGCATACCGACGGTATAGTCTATTGGCATGTACAATATACAATAACAGGATACATATGGCTGTATTCACGGGACACTGTAATAGCATGATAGCTAATCTAAATGGAAGAGCTACTCAATTAACCATACACAAAGGACATGCAATAGCTTCACAGGTTCATAGTGGGGTACTATGCAGTCTGGCAAGTCTATGTAAGCTCAACTACAGTGTTCACACCAGCGGCACCTCTCTAGGGTAGTGTCCTGTCTGTGAACAGCAGAGCCATGTGTTATCTGCACCTCTGCACAGTACAGCCACTGCAGTGATCCCTGGCGTACATGTGTCTCCCATCCACCAAGTGAGGTATCACATGAGCAGTGCTACTGAGTGTCCCTGAGTGATGTACATAGGAATCATGTTCCAAAGCATGGTGAGTGTCTGGTTTGGGTATGTAACCCTCAAGCACATCCCACTCATTGTTGCGTGTGTGCACATATCCATGAGCATGTTGCTGACAGTGGCTTTTGCTTATGTTGCTTATGTGGAGTATATCCATGAATATTGTTGTGGACATGGGCCCTGTCTGTTCAGCGGAGGTCACCCCTAAGTATGTAGTATGCAAATGTGTACAGACCTGGTGTCCGTCGTTCTGCCACATACGTCAACCGTCGGAGCTCAATAAACGTCATGGTGTGTTAATGTTGTGGTATGTAAAGCTGTAGCTGTTGTGTAAGGTACACCCTAAACGGGGTGTTGTACCCTTGAATGTGTGTATACTTCTGGAGTTCAGAGGTACAATGGGTGCCTATGTTCTAGCTACAAACCCAGTACAGATAAGTGTGGCCACGTAGAAGGATATCCACGCCACAGTGGCAATATGGTTATCAAAGGAGTGGGTGCGACATACGTGTGTACTACGATCACGTACAATGTGACATGTATGTAGGGGACTACCACCTATGTGATAGTCAGTGGGTAAATGGTGTAATGCAAAGGGGATGTTCATGCACCTTGTGTCATGCAGCTTGAGGCCATGATATTGATATCAGTTATCCATCACAGTGACACCCTTATGGAGGGAGTCAGTATCAGCTGGTGGATCAATCATGGTGCTTTGTATGCAGTTGTCTGTAAAGCTAGGCAGGGAAAGTCCCTCTGTGCTAGCCTGTACCTCAGGGAAGCATATACTGAACATGAGGTGCCCTATGACTGAGGACTGTGGTACGCCAAGTGTAACTGAAATACAGTAGGTACTATGGTATGCTACCCTCATTGTGTGTGTCCTGTCCGTGGGCCACTTTGCATAACATCCTGAGACATAGGGGTCGATGTGCAGGTGGATGTGTATGTTGTCAATATCAGAATGGAGAACGGTGCTGAAAGGCAATGAGAGGACAATGTAGGCTGTGTGGACCCCCTTACCATCATCAACTACCCTGGTAACTGTATCAAAGGAGTCCACCAGGTGTAGGAGCCATGCTATAGCCCTAACAAGTCCAACCTGGGTGGCATCAAAGGACCGGAGCCCACCAATGTCTCTGTGAATGACTTTCATGATGATGTGCCCCCTAGCCTTGCAGAACAGTCCAGTCAGGTGTATAGGGCAATAGTCCCCCTCGTGTATTGTGGCGCCACCTGTGTGGAGTGTGATAACTGTTGCTGTGTGCCATTCAGGGGCCACAATGTCTGATACAAGGCTATTACTGAATATGGTGGCCAAGTGGGGAGACATGTCATTCAGAGGTTTGTGTAAATCACAGCCTGGGATGTTGAATGGTCACATGGGGCCAGTGTTCCAGGCCTTATAAAGTGCAGGTTAGTACTGTGTAGGTGTGACTGCAGGGACACCACAATGTTCCTGCATGGATTGTGGCCCTGTAGGGAGTGAGAGGGTGTAATGTTAGCATTGAACCCATCTGCCAGCATGTTGCCAGCATCACCTGTTTCTGTAATGTTCCTGAGTAACTGTTGTATGTCAGAGCAGATGTGGGTATTGCCATTGACTACTGACATACCTCCATAATGCCTTGTGGTACACCCTGGAATGTGTCGCAGTAATATTTATGTAGCTAGTTTCGGAGTATGTGATGAGGAATCCTGTAGCCCTACTGAGGCTGACCAGTGAGCTACCCCACCCATGGGATTGTACTCCACTTTGCAACAGCCTCCACCTGTTGTTGTAAATTATGTCCATGGAACTGGACCCCCAGAGTGGCATCCATTATCTGGTGGGTACCATCATGGCTCTGTGTGGAATAGCATGATCCATGCAGTCATGTAAGTGCTAATGAAGTGCACTGGGGTATGTTTCAGCATTTGTATGTGCATTGTCCATCTGCACGGGTGTCATGATGTTAACTACTGCTGTCATAAGACATCTGTAGTAGGCATTGTAGTACTCTTGTACTGTGTATGCCGTGAAGGGTATGGTGCCGGGATGTGGATAACAAGGGTGATTAGCATATGTTCAGAATCCACCAATGAGGGGATAACCCCAGGTGTGGAACACCAGTCACATGTTGGTAGTGTCCATGTCAAGGATATTGTTGGTCTTGGAGGTGGTGTGTATGGGTTGATCCAGCCGAGTGGAGGTTATGAATCCTGGATAACATTGGCCTAATGTGTCAGTACATGAGTGGCTATCCCAGTTAAGTGTGGGGTAGTGTCAGTCTCACATCAGTAGTACCTGTCTGAGCCCTACTGTCCAGTACACCAAGAAATGAGGTCTGGTAACCGTGGGGTATGTTGTTGAATCCGTAGCTTGTTACAATGTGTATAGCAGTTCTGGCCACAGTTAGTTGCACGTGGAGCACCTCTGATGCATTGTGCTAAGTAACTAGCCAGGATGTGTGTACAACATAGTGGAATATGGGAACACCTCAGCCGTGGGTGTGCCGGTCCAGGTTACATGACTGAAAGGTATGGTCTGTGTATAACCTGTCATTGCAGGTGTGCTCTGCAGAGCCTAGAGGCAGGTCCCAGTCACTGCAGAGATATTGAAGTGGTCCATTATAAGGAGTGCCTTGCCTGCGTGCATCAGAGATGAAGATGTCAAGCATTGCGTCACATGACCCCATGTTTTGCTTGCCTGTTCCCGTTCTGGTGGTGAATGTTATTGGAAACTGTGCAAGACAGGCAGTATAGAAGCAGCAAGAGCCTTACATGTTATCTGTACTCCCAGGGCTGACAGGTGCAGGTCATCTGTGCCAAAGCATCGTGTTTTTTTGACCATGTTAGTCAAAGCGGACAGATAGCAGATGCCTGTGAAATGACAGCAGAAGCATAGGCAACTGTTGAAGTGACACAGTCAGTCATTGTACAGTGCTAACAGGTCTGGATGAATGCATAATGCTCCCCAGGGCTTGGCCCATACCTTCAGGGCTACAAGACTGGTGAGCTATTGCATGTCCCTGCACATGTAGTCTGTGAAGTTGCATCTTAGGGCAGTCACACTAACATGGAGAATGACAGTCAAATTGTACCTGGTGAGGTGTGGCATGGGTGCATAGGTTATGTTGTAGAACCAGTTACCCGACAGCAAGATATAAGCGACTATCGCCTTGTGTAGTCTGCTGAGTGGAACATCAGTGTGACCGCCTGCAGAGTCACCTATGACAGGTGTGTTGTGTATGTTATAACACCCTATTGGCTGTATGTGATGGGCACACATGAGTCTGTGGGCTATAAGTTATTGTTGTTGTGTTTGGTGATGGGGGCTGCCTATGGTGCCTACACAGAGTATGGAGAGGTACTGCACAAGTTGTACTCGTATTCGTGGCCTGTGGTGGTGGAGATCTTGTGAGACTATGTGATGAGTGGGGTGCGTTGCGAATGTTACACATCCCCACATGATTGTCAGGCTCAGTCAGGGTTGGTGAGAGCATTACCCCCAGCAGGGCTGCATATGTGCATCTCCCACAGGCTGTAGTGTCGTATGTTGGGAGATGAGCATTGACTGTGTAGATGAGACAATTGCTCTATTGCCACATGTACGACATATTCATCATATAGACAGGCAATAGCACTGGTATGTGACAGTTGGACATGCCTGTATATACAACCATGTCTCAGAAGATATGTGAGTTACATGTGTACAACAGCTGTTGTACTGTAAGCAAGCTGGAAATGTAAGAACAGACAGTGTACTTGTGAGAAATGGTGTGGAATGGGTGCTATATTAATCAGTAGCTCATGAAGTGCTCACAAGTTCTGAACAAGTGCTGAGCATGAAAATACAATACAGATAGGGTGTTGGATAATATCAACCCACAAGTGGTGACGACAGTCATAATTGGTGGCACCGCACTATTACCCTGCTGAGTATGGTATGCAAGTCCATGAACCATTATCAATGTAGATGTTAGCAGTACAGATGTACATGACAGTACGGATGTTTGACTACATATACCTTCGTATGTCACAGGAGTGTTCTACCAGTGGCCTGTTGACAGAATCAACACTACAAAAGGTGCCAGAGTGACATGTGCATATCACACCAGTGCCAGCTACAGTAAAACAGGGTTAATGTGTTGTACTCCACCCTCATTGTAACCCATACCACACAGACAAATGTGAGGCATCTGTGTATGTAAGGATGTGAATGGCCATGACCTATGAGCAATAGCTGTCTCAGTGTTGTGAACAACATACAGAATGGGCTTTGTGGGTGAGGTGTGTGACATATGTGCACATTCTGACAGATGATATCAGCATTGTCACCGCTAGGTGAATATCCCTGTATCCATTAACTACCACCTAGGCTGCAGTCAACATTATGGACACTGTGTAAGGGATGGTGCTGTGCAGTTCACCTCCCTGAGTTGGTGACGTCTCCAGGCTCCTTAGGTAGTCATACGAGGTACCCATGTCATGACAGGGTGCCATCCATGAGCATGGAGATCATTGGACAGGCATACACAGCACTCAGGTGACCAATATTGGATCACATATCACCTTTAGGGAGTATTGGCCATGCGTGGATGGTCGATACCAGCCTTCACAATGCTCACCTCCACTATGCAGCATGCTGTCTACCTTGCATAAAGACATGTGCTACACTATGATGTTGGACATGCTGCATGTCCATATCCTGATCTGAAAGACATATGTCATGGACAGCCACTGTCCTACTACTAGGATCACCACATGCTGGACAGATCCCTGTGCCATACATTTGACATACTCCTGCCATACCATGCAACCCTGTCCATCAAAGCTGCACATGCAATCTCTGTCATACATGGTGTGATGACCACATGGTGATGTAGCATCAACTGTCTGGATCAGAAATGTGGCACTGATGCACCTCGCGGTGGCAAAATGGCTGTCAAATACAGCTAGGAAACCTTGCCCGTACATGTTATAGTTGATAACCATCCCTGCGAATGACATCCGTCTAGCCATTGTCCCATGTCTATCACATGTGCAACACAGGTGATCCGTGGCAGGATGTTGAACAGCTGTACAGTGCCGTGTAGATGTATATGGCAAAACACATACATCTAAAGGTTTCCATGCGTATGTGTGCATTGTCACTGCTCAAGTCGATTAAGGCAGTGTATGTGTTGATATGTGACATATACACAGCATCAATGTCAACAGCATTACTGTGGACACATCCAGGCATGTGCTGATAGGTAAGAACACCAGTGCAGGCAAACAGACATGCCCACATCACATGGATTATGAACAATGTAATGAGGTGACACACATATATGGTGATGATATCCAATGCATAACGGGTGTTACATGTGTGTGACACAAACATGTCAGTCGTGTCAGTGTCACGATGATCTGCAAAGATAACTGTGCAGATGTACTAGATTTAATAGAAATGTATGTGCAGAAGTATCTCTGTACATCTCTGATACTGTGACCTGTCACCATCATTATGTCTTACAGATAATACCTCGTACACGCCTGCCAGCGTACAGCTGCCAGGAGGATGATGTCCTCATCCTGTACCTCCATGAGAAGTACGAGGTGTTGTTCAGCCATGTGCCACAGCATGCCCAGCAGCATGACGACCTGTGGCAGAATCTTCGTAGGAGGGTGAATGATGTGGGTGGCCATAACTGCACCTACCAGCAGGTGCACAGGCACTGCACGGACTTGATACGACATGCAAAACAGTGTGCCACTGCAATCACCAGAGAACAAGGTGGAACAGGTGGTGGGCCACCAACCCAGCCCCCACTCACACACACTGAGGAGCTACTGGCAAGTCTGGGGACACCCTCAGAACAGCATCCACAAACACTAGCTGCCATCGTGGAGGTGGGTGTCTCCCAACAAATGAGCCTGGAGTTGCCTGGTAAGTCAGTACTGCACATATGACTATTATATCCCATTTAGTTGCATGTGTCACTGTACATTATGTAATGTAACATCATATGGAAGGTATGTTGACACACATGCTGTATACTACAGTATGCTACCCTGTGTATGCACACATGTGCATACTATATGCTATTGTACAGGTGAATGTGTTAACATACACAGTGCACCCTGTGGCTGTCATACAGTCATGGATAATGTTCAAACTGATGTGTCACCCCTATACAGGTACCTCTGGCGTGCCGCATAGACATCAGTCCATTGCAGGTGAGAATGTCATCAGTATCAGGCATGTTAAAGTATAGATCTATTTGCCTTGTGGCCAGTTAACACTTGTACACTTGATGTTCGGTCCAGTCACGATATACAGGTCGCATCACCCATCATTCACACTGGCTACCCATGTGCAATATATACAAACAAAATGATACACCGACATGAAACCACAGTATTTGTCATTGCTACATGTGTGGACATATGTACTATACATTGGAACAACACATGTGGTACGCAAACAGTACCACACAGTGAGCTGTGATATGGGCAGCCCACAGGAGTCACCATTGTATTAAATACCCCTGCAATGGGTGCACACATTGTGATGTGCCATCTGACATGTCCCAGATACATAGTGTTCAGGCTGCAATATTGTCACACTATCCCATAACCCATACCCCACATACCAATCATACAACCTGTTGTCTGCATAGCCCTGTGGATGGTGACATATCTGACATCTATGGGTGTATGTCATATGGGACAACACAGACATGTGAGACAGATGGCCATCACACACATTTGGCCAACACATGTGCACACATGGCCATGGGGGATGGCCAGAGACACGCAGCCACACAGTAGATGTGATGTGTATACACCCTGTTGCACATTGTCCACACATGGTCCAATTATAGCCATAGTTGACTGATTATACAGTTGATGTGGTACACTGGACATCCTAAAAGCCTGTGCACAGCTAGTGGAGGTGTCACTGAAGTCTACCATATAAGATGTGTTGAACATCACGACTGTGTCATAGCATGACAGTAGTCACCTATACAGCTTCCATAGACATTGACACCACATCAGGCCACAGATACTGTACATTTACCTTGCTGCTGTAGGACATCACCGTTAGCTGTGCACCTCGTGTGTGTGGTACATCAATGTCATGTGGGACATGGTGAATTGACAAGTATGCTATGTGTGGACATGGTTGCCAGGCAGCTAAGACTCTGTAGTAGTTGTGCAGGGGTGTCATCTCTAGGTCCTTCAGTGATCTGTCACATGACACAGCATGGTTTGGTGTGTATAAACCTCAGCATCGTGGGTCACAATCCACAGATATGTCATGGGTATGCATGCAGTTATGGCTATGCAATGTGTACATATTATGCACTGTATAGCAATATAGATGCCTCATGATGCCATGCAATGGCACAGTGTCTGTACTTCACACTGTATAGCAATGTAGATGGCTCACACTATCCTTCCATGCTCATGCACATTTGCAAAACATGCATTCTATCTGTAGGGCATACAGACAACACCGCAATGTGATGCCCATTACAATGCTGTACATGTGTCAGGACACCATTGTGTCAGACCTGTATGCATGTTAATGCACACGTCATCAGATTACATGTCAAGGTCACGTCAGCCATGTGTACTGTTATCCTATTCTGTTCCACATGGTGTATCACGGGGATGCATGCATACTACCATGATTGTGTGAACTGCATGGCTACTGATTTGACATCTGCTTGCTGTAGTGTGCACCCCAGGGGGGTATGCTAACTAACACTATTAATGTCTGAGCTGCATGCCATCTTCTGTATCACATGCATGCTGCATGCCGTCTATCAAATCACATGTATGGTGTGTCTGTGTGTGTCTGTGTGAGTCTGTGTGTGTCTGTGTGTGTCTGTGTGAGTCTGTGTGAGTCTGTGTGTGTCTGTGTGCATCTGTGTGCGTCTCTGTGCATCTGTGTGTGTGTCTGTGTGTGTCTGTGCATGTCTGTGTGTCTGTGTGCGTGTGTGTCTGTGTGAGTGTGTGTCTGTGTGAGTGTGTGTGTCTATTGTAATTTAGAGTCTTTCTTTGCATTCACAGGTGATGTAGGTGCATTACCCTCCTGCGGTCCATCTGATGTTAGTGTCCCCACAGATACTAGCAGTGATGAACATATGCAAGAGGTAGAGGCAAGGTTGTCAGGGGCTGAATTTGTGCCAATGGTTGCCATCCCAGCTATGTCCCCCTCTTCCCCAAACACAGTTCTGCTGCCAACACATACCGCATCATCAGTGGCCATAGAGGAAGGACAGTCAGCGTCTTTTAGCGTGGAACAGGAACATGTGGTGGCTACAGAAGGTGTGTCTCCACACCATGGTGTCAGTGTAATGACTGCAGATGTGCCACACAGGCATGTGGCCGATGCTGCTCGTAGGAGGACCTCTGGCAGACATGCACCTGCAGGACAGAGTGCAGCAGCTGGTATCACCAGACGCATGTTCCAGACTGTAATGGCAGCACAGGCATGTGCTGAATGGCAGAATAGAGAAGAGGCTGCAGAGAGCTGCTATCCGTACCCTAATCGACAACATCCAGGCATTGGCAAATGCTCAACAGAAGATTGCTGATGTTCTGGACAGATGATTGGGTGACATGGTCGGAATCCTTGACCATGGCATGGCAATCTGCGAGTGTGAGCTGTCTGTGCTGGAACATCTGGTAGGAGTGAGGTGTAGGCCACATGGACGTAGGCCAGCTACACCACCTAGTGCAGGTCAACGTGAGTGTGCCACCTCACATGCCCGCTCCCATAATGCCGGTAGCAGTAGCAGTGCATCTGGTGCTGCGCTGTCCACACCAGGACACAGCAGGCCATGTGGACATGGCCCTGGACATTCCCAGTGGGGACACGGTTCCAGAGGACATGTGTCGTCGGACAGTAGAAAATCTGTACCTCCACCTGGTAGTGCCGGTGCAACCCCTGGCAGGCACAGGTCACGTGGCCATGGCCGGACACAGTGAGCTGTACAACCTGGTCTGTACAATCTGGAGCTGTCAATAATACCCCTGTGTAGGCCTCACAAAAGGCAGAACTGTGTGAACACATACACGCACACAGCAAGCACATCTGTAGGGCACCACAACACCCACATGTATACTGAACAGACATGTCCAATCATATCACTGGCACTTACACACACACATGATGTCATCCATTGGTGCAGCCTATGCCCCTGGCAAACATTATCACCCTGTGCATATGATGAAGCATTTGCCGCATCCCTGTCATTCACACTATCGGTGCAGGGACATGCTCAAATGGTCTGATGCACAGGGTGAACAGAATGGTGAGAGAAGTGTATATTACATTAGTTGTGTAAGAATAGTGAGAGAAGTGTATATTACATTAGTTGTGTAAGAATAATGAGAGAAGTGTATATTACATTTGTTGTGTAAGAATAGTGAGAGAAGTGTATATTACATTAGTTGTGTACTGTTGACATGCACCAGACATACCATGTAGTACAGGTTTAGCATGCATTGTTATTTGCTCACAGTATGTGTCTTGGTAACAACAGTAACAGCATGTTGGTAATGATGCCCTGGTTCCCTCCTTATGGTCTACTTGCATGTGCCTATAGGTAGCAGTGTTTGCAGTCTCCCATGTGTAACTGTGGAGTACTCACAGGCACGTATGGCAATATCAGCATGCTATACGTAGCCTCAACCTGACTGTTGGAAAGGCTAACGTACCACAGATGTCCACACATATACTGATCCAAAAGCATGTGGGCAGTTTAATGGGCTACAGTGGCTAGAGACGTGACATCCATACCAGGTCACATCATAGGTATGTTGACATGGTGCAGGGATTGTACACAGCGGTCCGGCCGACGATAACGTTAGAGGCCATTTGATAGCATGAGGCCTCACTGGGTAGCAGTAATACCGTGTCACATTACAGGAACATGCCTACACTCATGGGGTCAACAAAACTATAACGCACACCCCATAGTGTTGAGGTGAGGACCCCTGCCTATATGGTCATCACCCTCACAGTATTGTGCACCCACACGACTCGACACAGAGAAAGAACATGTACAGGTAGCCAGTACGGCTGAGACCGATGGCATCAACAGGGTAGTAGACTGCATCACCATGAGGGGTTAGGGATCCTGTGTGTTCTGTATGGTAGCATACACCCTCACTCCATGCGCCAGACAGCCATACCTACATACACACACACACACACACACACACACACACACACACACGCACACACACGCACACACACGCACACACACACACACACACACACACTGTGGAGACCACAAATGTCATTCACATATGGATAGCTGATATGTGTGTGATACACACACCACCTCTGCCTACATCATGCTTTCCACACTGCAGTATGTACAGATCTCTACAACAGTGTACAGGGGTGTGTAACAATTGGGATGTATTCCCCACCATATCTGGCATATATGGTGACACAAGCAAACACCCATGGCAGTACTGTGAATGATACACCTAATAAATGATGATATGTCTGACAGAGATGCAGCAGTATTGGCCGCATTATGTGCACCAACGCTACATCCGGCAATTGTGCTGCTATATGCACACGGGAGGATGTAAGTGTTACAGGTGTCAAGTGACTTACAGTCAATAACACCTGACCGCTGTGTAGGTTTTATGTCTTCACTGTCAAGTAACAGTAACATAGCGTACTGTTTGCACATGTAATGTTAGGATGGTGTGTGACACACCTGTGAGCCGTCCCCGGCAAACATCCATCTGCACAGGTGGATCACCACTTTATGTACACACATCCATCCATACCTGATGTACATCATACCGTACTGTCAGTATGTCACCATATACAGATGTCAATGATGGGGCAGCATTGCAACTACATGTTGTAGTTGGGCACAGATGAGTTACATACATCAGCTACTGCACATGCATGGTAGCTGCATGCACACTACAAATTGTACATGTGTGTTGGTCCTACATGCCTGTCGTGTAGCCATATTTGTATGCACTGCAATTGGTGGACATGTGTGATGACATACATAACACATGGACTGTTGTATGATATGATGGGTGTCATGGGTAACTAGTACAGAGGGAATGTGTCCTCGGTCAGCATTGCTACCTCATGTACTGTTAGCATTCAACAGCCATGGATCCACCTTCCATTTGCGTGCGTGTGATTGCTGTAGTCACTTGTCTGCACGGAGGACAGCAAAAGCTATGCTATGTACATATGTGTTGTGTGTGTGGTCCATGCACATATCCACTGTGATTACATGTATGTTATATACAAACATGTATGTTCTTTGGTGTACAGTGACAGTCATCTGTCACAGCTGTGTAAGACCCAGGGCCCCTGGTATTTGTAGAGCCGACCTGATTATGTACAGTGGTATCATTGCAATGCATAAGACATGATGGAACCCTGTCAGTACATGTGTAGTCTGCACAGTTGCTGTAGACCTATGTACAGTCCACTGGTCATGAGTCACACGGTGTTGTGGTAATGTATGGCTGTGTATTGCTGGTCCAACGACATGGTGATGTCTGAGGGCTACATTGTAGACTGCGGTGTGTACCTCTGTGATCTGCACCTGAGACATCTGTTATGGCTCCTGAATGTGTCCTGGTCAGTACATGTGAGTGCCCTTCATATACGTGGGGACAGTAACACCATACTGTGCCCTTCTGTGTTTAGAATCTGTGTGCATGCAAGACGGCCCTTTGCAACTGCTAAGTGTGTGAGCATGTCCAGTACGCCATTGTGTAGATGGACACACAGTACATTCCAAACTGTGCCCTTCCGTGTTTAGAATCTGTGTGCATGCAAGATGGCCCTTTGCAACTTCTAAGTGTGTGAGCATGCCCAGTACGCCGTTGTGTAGATGGACACACAGTACATTCCAAACTGCGCCCCTCCATGTTTATAATCCATGTGCATGCAAGACGGCCCTTTGCAACTGCTAAGTGTGTGAGCATGCCCAATATGCCGTTGTGTAGATGGACACACAGTACATTCCAAACTGCGCCCTTCCGTGTTTAGAATCTGTGTGCATGCAAGACAGCCCTTTGCAACTGTGTGAGCATGCCCAGTATGCCGTTATGTAGATGGACACACAGTACATTCCAAATGGACATGTGATACTAAGTGTGTGGGCATGCCCAGTGACACCTTGTGTAGGTGATGTGCCTCTGTGTATGGGCATGGATTTTGACATCCTGTATAGCGATGGTGGTCATCCAGGCAACAGATGTCCATTTTCAATGTCACGATTGATGCCTACATTGAACACACTGGTTGACTGTCTTGAAGGGTGTACTGTCTGTGGCACGTCCCGTATCTATGTAGTGTTGTTGTAGTGCTCCGTAGATATTTAGTTGCCCCGATCACACCACTGCCATGTGTTTGTCTACGTCTACCTCGGGACAGTAATATGCTTTCAGACTGCACACTCTCTATACAGTCCCTATCGGCATCCTTGCCTTTTGGATGATGTCATCCACCTAGAAGTATGCCTCTGGGAGTGCTGTGTTCAGTAATCTCGGTAGCATATTCTGTAACTGCGTAATGCTGTAGTGTGATAAGGTAGTTAGGTGTATGTTCGACTCCCAGCCCTGCCAAGTGTGTGTGTGTGTGTGTGTGTGTGTGTGTGTGTGTGTGTGTGTGTGTTTCCAGCTGCCTGGGGACACAGTAATGCTTTTAGATGCCTCACACCACATACATTCCCTATCGGCGTCTTTGCCTTTGCGGATGTTGTCATCCACCTAGAAGTATGCCTCTGGGAGTACTGTGTTCAGTAATCTCGGTAGCGCGTTCTGTAACTGTGTAATGCTGTAGTGTGATAAGGTAGTTAGGTGTACGTTCGACTCCCAGCCCTGCCAAGTGTGTGTGTGTGTGTGTGTGTTTCCAGCTGCCTGGGGACACAGTAATGCTTTTAGATGCCTCACACCACATACATTCCCTATCAGTGTCTTTGCCTTTGCGGATGATGTCATCCACCTAGAAGTATGCCTCTGGGAGTGCTGTGTTCAGTAATCTCGGTAGCGCGTTCTGTAACGCATAATGCTGTAGTGTGATAAGGTAGTTAGGTATATGTTCGACTCCCAGCCCTGCCAACTGTGTGCCTGTGTGTGTGTGTGTGTGTGTGTGTGTCTGTTTCCAGCTGCCTGGGGACAAACTAATGCTTTTAGATGGCTCACACCACATACATTCCCTATCAGCGACTTTGCCTTTGCGGATGATGTCACCCACCTAGAAGTATGCCTCTGGGAGTGCTGTGTTCAGTAATCTCGGTAGCGCGTTCTGTAACTGTGTAATGCTGTAGTGTGATAAGGTAGTTAGGTGTATGTTCGACTCCCAGCCCTGCCAAATGTCTGCCTCTGTGTGTGTGTGTGTGTGTTTCCAGCTGCCTGGGGACAGAGTAATACTTTTAGATGACTCACACCACATATATTCCCTATCGGCATCTTTGCCTTTGCGGATGATGTCATCCACCTAGAAGTATGCCTGTGGGAGTGTGGTGATGCCGGAACTCGGTAGTGTGTTCTGTTACTGCATAATGCTGTAGTGTGGTAGACTAGACAGGTAGATGCTCGATTCCAGGGCATGGCAAGTGTGTGTTTCGCAGTTATAGTGTATGTGTTGGTTTCTGTGGGTGGCTAGCTGCAGGATGTGTCCAGTTTGTTTTGTTGCTGACCTATTTAGTGTCCACAGCCTGCATATTCTGCCAAGACACTGGGTTGTCAACGCATACAGTCGCCATTAGGTCTTGTGAGCAACTGTCAGCAGCCCTACCGTTACCCTTGCTATAGTCTGACCTGTGTGACGCAACATAACACACATGCCTTGATATTAACAACACTACATGATGCAGGTGGCACATGTAGTTTCCTTTCCATTCCTGTCTAATGCATTGCTGTCATGTGGTTCACTGTTGTGATATAAATGCCATATCTACATATGTGTGTACATGTATATGTGTGTATGTATATATGCATATATATATGTCCATGTATATATGTCTACAAATAATATATGTGATATATGTAGATGTAGAGATGGACATAGATGTGAACATATGTCTGGGGACATCAGAACTATTGACTATTTGTGCCAGATGATCTGTACGTGGTAACCTGGGATCCATGTATATCTGCCATGGTGTGGTGTTAATGCACATCGTCTGTGGTGTGCAGGGCCACGGGTTGTAGTTGTTTAGACACCGGTTATTTTGTTGCTGGGAAGATCATGGGACTTTGAATATGGTGATGGTAAGGCACCTGTTGCCAGTTGTGTGTGGATCTGAGCAACACTGAGCAGTGGTTAATATGTTGGAGGTTCGGTATGGGTCATATAACTATTCATTAGAAGACTATACTATGCAGATGAGGTTGACTATGGTGTATCACATTTATCACCAGGGTGTGCTGCTGGTCCCTGGAGTGTATGTGTGCAGTCAGAAATGCTAAGGCTACTACTCATAAAACACTCGTCTTTATTAAATGCCAAAATATAACAAAATGTTTTTCGTCCTCACTCAATGCTCGGACTTCTTCAGAAACTCTATTACAGACATTTTGAAAAGCATCCAGTATTTATAAGCTCATTCAAAAAGCCCGCCAAAAGGCTAGTCAGCGAACACAGGTTCACTTAAAGGCATATTAGCCTAAAACCTACTATTTTACTAATATACTCTAAAACTTCAGTAGGATCAATGCATTACAATGAGATCAAACAATAAAAATAATAAAAATAAAATTGATGAAATTCCTAATAAATGTAAAATTAATGAAATTCCTAATGATAAAATTCTCCTTCTTTTTTATCACTTATTAAAATACTTTATAGGTATGTGTAAATACTATATATTCTCATCACCTATGTATTTTAACTCAACTTATTAACTAAAACAGATGTTAAAAACTAACTAAACATGTATGTCATAACCTCAATCATCTCTCCAAACTCTTTAGTTTGAGCAAGCACATAAGTGAACATTTTTCATTTAAACCCGGACTTACAAAAGCATTTAGTTTTAATTGCCATAATAATTCTAACTTTTCGAGGAGTAGACCATAAGGACCTCCTCTTATATCTTTTTTGACTTGCACAAGTACCCTGAATTGAAATTTATGTTCAGGGGAAACTCATAGCATGTCTAGCAAGTGCATTATCTTCATTATTTAACCTGATGTCTCTGATCTTCATAAACTCTTTCTTTAAACTTTCTCTCAGTCTTTCCCACATAAAAGGCGGGACAACTGCGACAAGTTGCCACATACACTACCCCTTTTGTGTTACAATCAAATTTCTCCCTAGAACAACTCGTTTGATAACACACCGGTTATTTTAAAGGATTCAACAAGTGACTTGGATTCTATGAGCAGATTAACTATGCTCATTGATTTATTATCGCAAAAAGTGGATGTTATAAGTGAGAAACTTGAAGCAGTTTCTGCTAGTCAGCAGCGTCAACAGGAGCATCTAATCGTACGGGTGGATAGCACTTTAGGTTTGGAGCAGTCTTCTACTAATTACCAGCGGAGTGAACAGGACCGAAGGGTCGCTCCTGTACCTGATCATACAGCTCGATCTACGGGCATGGGTGCTACACTAGTGCAAAATAGCCAATTGAATCATGAGAACGGAGGAGTGGAACATCAAGTACAACTGTCAGGTACTGTACCAAATACAAATACAAAATATATGGGCTCTAAGTCGGGTCAAATACAGCCCTTAGAGAACATCGTATCAATAGATAATAACAAGGGTTGTTTACCTACGTATGCCAATGTACTTACATCGAATGAATTGAACCAGCAAGGGTTGGGTAATACCACACACATGCCCATTATGAGAGATTGGTTAACGACTACCATGAATTTGCATGTGTTAAATCAACAGTCTCAAATTCTGGATGAAGACAGGGTTGACAGACAACAACCATTACCCAATATTTTAAATTCATTGGATCAATACATGTTAAAATATAAAAAATTAAGCTTAGAGATCGAGTATTTTCGTGAATACATAAAATTGGGCATAGTCCCTTAAGGTTTAAGAACTTGGCGTTACCCTTCTGGTTTGACATCGGGTTCAGTCTTTCATCAGGAGTTGATTAAACATTTTAACCAACAAGGTTTGGGTATGTTACAGATAATAATTGATCAATACATTTTGATCAATAAAAATTTGGAACAACATATTTCCCAATTAGACTGCCAAATCAAGCAACATGTAGATTTTTTGAGGTACAAATATGAATATATTCGCTGCTTTCATAGTATAGAGCAGCATATTGAGAAAATTAGACATTATAAGTTGAAAAAATTACAAAGAGATCAAAAACAATATGCCTCAAGCACTGCATACCCTGCACCACCAAAATCTCAATTCCCATTAGACCTAGGTCTGAGTGGGATAGATAATACAATGGAGGGGAATATGACTAATGAGGAGATTTATGAAGGAAACATCTCATCATATGAGGATGAAGAGCCGAGTACTAGTGCTGATTTGCCAGATAATAATGGAGAAGTAAGGAAAAGTGAAAGAATTAAGGCTCGTAACAACAATAATAATAATAATAATCATAATAACAATTTTAGAGAAAACCAACAAGATAGGGCCTCTTATTCCAGGCAGGGTTTTCCGAGACAGAATCAGAAGAGGAACGGGAACTGGAGGAAGAACAACAAGAACAGGAGATAGTGGTTTCGAGTTCCCAATTTCCACCATGTGAAATGGTCTATAATACTAATAAAGATTTCTTAGTATATAATTTTTCATCATTTCAGGTGACTGAACATTTGGTGGACATTTTAGCTAGAGGTTCCACTTTTGTTCCGTCTACTAGAATGAATTTAGCAGAAACGTTATGTGATATAAAGTTATTTGTTAGGAAACTAAATTTGAAATTAATGTTTTATGAGCAATCAACATGTGAACACACATTGAAAATATCAAGTTGTTTTAATCCACCATTACACATCACTTTAAGTATGTTTGAAAGGATATGTGAGGTGGATTTAAGAAGGTTGGATAATTTAAATCTGAATTATGAGTTTAACCTGAAGTCAGAAGAAAAAGAGGAATTGGAGCTATTGATGGCAGCTGATGTTAGAGTAATGAATCCTGATAAGGGAGGGGGATTGGTTATTATGGACACACCACTTTATAAGGAAAAGGTCTTAGATATTTTGACCAGCGAAGCATATGCACCTTCTTCGATGAATGAGTATAATAAATCTATACAATTTATAAAAAGTTTTTTTAATGAGTTATTTATCGAAGCGAGAATAGATGTGCACACGTATAATTATTTGGTAATGCAAACACCAAAAGTTCCTTATATGTTTGGTGTACCAAAAATACATAAGTGTATTGACAATCCCCCTCTCCGCCCTATACTAGATGGTAGAGGTTCAGCTACCTAGGCGTGTGCAAAATTTCTGGACAGCATATTGAAAAAATATGTGAGTACAGAAGAATGGATTATTAAGGACTCTTGGATTTTCGTAGAGAAAATCAATGAGTTTCCTTATTGTCAGACTAACAATTTCATGACAGTTGACATCAAAGAGCTATATACCAGCATTCCACACAACATAGGAGTTGAATGGGTATCTATTAGAATGAGGCAAAAGGGAGCACCAATAGAGGAAGTCAGCTTGGTCCAGGAACTTCTTGATGTGGTGTTAACATATAATTTTATAATGTTTGAATGTCAGTTGTATGTTCAGAAGAAAGGTGTAGCCATGGGCTCCCCTTGTGGGGCCAGTTTTGCGAATATGGTTTTATCATATTGGGGAAAACAACATATTATTTAAGAACAGTATGTATATGGCTCAAGTTAAGTTTTATGCCAGATTTATTGACGATATCTTCATCATTTTTGATGGAGATGGGGAGACAGCTGAAAACTTATTGAAGACATTGAACGATTCAACTGAGTTTCTACATTTTACATAAACATTTAGTAATAGTTCAATTTCCTTTTTGGACATAAATTTGATTAAAAATAAAACTTTACATCATTATGAAGCTAACATCTACAGGAAACCCATGTACTCAAATAAGTTTCTATATTACTTAAGTGCACATCTGATGTATCAGAAAAAATCAGTGGTCAAGGGCCAATTGGTCCGAGCGACACGTATGATCACGTCGGATGTAACTTTTAGGGAGGAATGCGACAAGTTAAGACAAATGTTTATAAATAAAGCATACCCCGCTTCATTTATAGATATTTTAATAGATGAAGTAACATCGAAAAGATACACAGGTACATATAAACCAATTTTAAAGAAACAGGATAATTTAAAAAAATAGGATAATCTACAACCGACAGAAGGAAGGTTGATGATTATAGATATGAATAGTACCGATAGCCAGAGTAATGAGAAAACTTTGGTTAATTTTAATTTGAGTTGTATACTAAGATTTTCCTTAGATCATGGGTACATCAGGAATATTTTAGAGAAAATTTGTTTTTTAATACGTGATGATGTTTTAGTAGGGGGTAGATTAGGAGCCTCATTGAAGGTTACATGGAAAAGGGGCCCGAATTTTAAGGATTGGATGCATAAATGTGGGACCAAATTTCCTTTTAGAATGAGAGCGGGTATGACACAATGTGGTTGTTGTTCCTATTGCCACTTGATGGCATCAGGAGCAAAAACAGCAATAAACGGATATAGAATATATTCTAGAGAGAAATTTGATTGTAACACAAAAGGGGTAGTGTATGTGGCAACTTGTCACAGTTGTCCCGCCTTTTATGTGGGAAAGACTGAGAGAAAGTTTAAAGAAAGAGTTTATGAACATCAAAGAGACATCAGGTTAAATAAGGAAGATAATGCACTTGCTAGACATGCTATGAGTTTCCCTGAACATAAATTTCAATTCAGGGTACTTGTGCAAGTCAAAAAAGATATAAGAGGAGGTCCTTATGGTCTACTCCTCGAAAAGTTAGAATTGTTATGGCAATTAAAACTAAATGATTTTGTAAGTCCGGGTTTAAATGAAAAATGTTCACTTATGTGCTTGCTCAAACTAAAGAGTTTGGAGAGATGATTGAGGTTATGACATACATGTTTAGTTAGTTTTTAACATCTGTTTTAGTTAATAAGTTGAGTTAAAATACATAAGTGATGAGAATATATAGTATTTACACATACCTATAAAGTATTTTAATAAGTGATAAAAAAGAAGGAGAATTTTATCATTAGGAATTTCATTAATTTTACATTTATTAGGAATTTCATCAATTTTATTTTTATTATTTTTATTGTTTGATCTCATTGTAATGCATTGATCCTACTGAAGTTTTAGAGTATATTAGTAAAATAGTAGGTTTTAGGCTAATATACCTTTAAGTGAACCTGTGTTCGCTGACTACCTTTTGGCGGGCTTTTTGAATGAGCTTATAAATACTGGATGCTTTTCAAAATGTCTGTAATAGAGTTTCTGAAGAAGTCCGAGCATTGAGTGAGGACGAAAAACGTTTTGTTATATTTTGGCATTTAATAAAGACAAGTGTTTTGCGAGTAGTAGCCTTAGCATTTCTGTGCTAGTTTGGAAGTAAAATTTAGAGTCGGTTATGTGTGTAGTCAGCCAGGTGTAGGTCTCGCATATAGTTGACAGCATGGGAGGGGGGTCAGGCATACTGTATGCACATTGCAGAACTGTGCCTCGGGACTGCTCCTGCCTTAGCAAACCTAAGCTAGGGATGTGTCTATACCTGCCTGGTGATGTTGGGAAGGATGACAGCAGTGGTGGGGTAGTCAGGGTGTACAGGTTGCACAAACAGGTGTTGATCAGCACAATCAGCTGATGACATGGCCAGCCCACACATGAACAGTACATTAATGCGAGCAAGCAGCATACACACATGTTTCGTCCACACTCTACACCACCGGTGTATACCTGCAGATACATTTCACGACACAGTCCAACCAAATGACACGGGCTGCAGCAGGCAACATATACCAACATGTGCAGGAGGCTGGGGCAGTGCGGATGTGTATGCTGCTGAACAACCCTTACTGGGGTGACATAAGACTTTATAGACTGAGGGTGACTTACCAGGGTCTACATGGGCTGGGGATGTTGGAGCACTATGGGTTGGACAGAGACCTCCTACAGCAGCTTGTTGACCTGTGCCTAACACATCAAACAGGCTGAGGGGAATGCATCACAGTGGATACCATGGGATGTGTTGGCCTAGGTGTACTAGCCACAGGAAGCTCACACAGCACAACTGGGGATATCATGGGTATCTCACAGGCATCTGCATTCAGAGTATTGCACCAGTTCACAGATGCCATGTCAACACATGCTAGTGAGCACGTACAGGTCCTCCACACACGTGATTAGTGGACTAGCAATATGAATCTGTTCAACCACATGGATGAGTACCCTGGGGTACTGGGTGCTATAGCCTGTACACGTAGCACCAGCCGGGGAGCAGGGTAGGGCCTACAGTCAGTGCAGGGGCATACCCTCCAACAGCTAGGCCCTATGTGATGGCCAGGGCATGAGATTGAATGTGTGTGCTGTCTGCCCTGGAAGCTGTGATGTGTCCGATATATGGCGTCTGACACAGCTGTAGCACACCAATGCCTATGTGGACATCCCCTACAGTCTCCTAGTAGGGGATGCTAGGTAAACACTGGTGTAGTGGCTTATAACACCCATCAGCAATGCACACACACCTGAACACTCACACCATACTGAGGCGGATGCACAGGCAAGACATATACATGTGCATGTGTTTGGGATGCTCAGTTCACAGTTCTGGTATCCGGACACATCTGTTGGGGCTCTGCAGTATGCACAAGCTACATGCATACATGTTGTTATGTTATTCGCTATGCTACACAATGTTATCCTGCAGTAACAGTTGCAGCAGGAACAGCATGAGGCAGGGTCACACAGCCCAACACCACTGCCAAGGCCTGTACAGGCACAGTATGACTTGGTGAAGGAACTACCTGAGTAGGGCAAAGTCGGCAACAGCCCGTGCACAGTATGACCTGCCCTTGGCAAAGAGGCAACACAAGGCATATGCACTGACACAGTAGGTACCCACGGATTTCCCCTCTCTGACCAGCACACAGTACAATGGATGCCAAACATGACAGTACCTGTGCTCGGCCATGTATGGGAGGTGCACTGTGTGCATCCGACATAGGCAGCACTCCATCACCGTCCTCCTGTCTGTAACACAACCAGGGTATGTCTATTGACCTAACAAGTGGCAGTTGTATTAGAATGTGTACTTACCCATTGCTCTGGTATGTATGTGAGCATACAAGAGACTGTGGTGGCCAAATGTTAGGGCAGCAGACAGTACATATCCATAGTGGCACCATGACCTTTGTAGCACATATGGGGGTCACAATGGTAGGCTGTAGTACACAGGGTGTCCTAACCCACTGCAGATTATGGGCTGACCATCATGTGCGTCCGTACAGCCCACGCACGTTCCATGCAGCTGGACAGATGTGGACCAATACAGACAAATGATATACGATAGCCTATGGATATGCCCAATGACTGACCCCAACCCTCTATGACACACACAGATGACAGCAGGCCAGGCTGTTTGATGTAGGATGTGTAATAGGACGTCCAACACCACTCTGCTGGTAATTAATGCTGGGAACTGACATACCCTGGTATCCCTTCAACCAGCAATTTAGGTAGGTCCACACACTGACATGGAGTACCCGGCAGACCAGTACAGTAGCGGCAGATGTGTACAACTGTTGGCTGTGCCCCGTCACACCTACACATGTGAGAGTCATGTGCACCACCCACGGTGCTGTGTAGGACTGTGGTTGTGGTTGCATATCCCCCCACGCTATACAGACATGTAGCAACTATCAATGCCACATGACCATTAGCTACCCTGCAGACACAGCATGTCACCTGTCTGTGTAGAACAGAGGGGTCAGCAACACAGTACTAACTATCTGGACATGTGACACATGCAATACAGTTGACCATACTTTGCATGCTCACACACATTACGGTATTGTCAGTCTACAACATGCGTAACAGTCATACTGGGCATGCTCACACACTGAAACACAGGACGACCAGGCATGCACACACCAGTGGTCCGGACATATCTGCCAGTACATTGCTATACTGTTGGATGTCTGTGCTGTATGGTGTTTGCGGTCTATTGTCTGTACATATGCCATGGTCTATTGTTAATTCAAATGAGCTATGTGTGCAGGGTACTTCTACCATCACGTGTATAGGGCGGTTCTTTGTTTGCGGACAGGCCGATGCCTTTGGATACAAACTGGGTAAGGCACAGTCCAGCAGGTGGGAGCTGTTGTGCGTGGGTTTGCACAGTGTTAAGCACTGCTGACCTCTGGTGACAGCACCTTATACACATTTACATTCCACATTTCTTTGACAGGGCACTACTGGCATACTGGTAGACAAACACGCTTACAGCCGCTCGCTCTCCGACATTTCCGCTTACATTTGTCACTCACACTGGATGTGTGCAATCCCTTGTGATGCGTATTACATCAGACTACATGACTACAGTATCGGGTATGTGTAACCATTTTGTGACGGCAGCCGTTCGACTGTACGGACTTGGCGGCCTGTCCAGTGACGTAATCATATTATATGCGTGTTCCTCATACGATCTGCTCCCATCTGCCTGATACATGGGAACCGATACTCTGCAATGCTGACATGTGACTTGAGTTTGTTAACGCAGCTGTCTGCCGAGTCATGCTACCGCATACCAACTGCACGTTGACCACCTTTCAGATTGCACAACGGGAGACTGTAGGAGTGACACCTTTCCCACTTTGCATGGGACAGTCCCTCATCACACATCACATGTGACAATACCAGAACTCTCCACCAAACGGGGACACATTTCTGCAGAATCAAGGACAGGTCATGAAAAACAGGGACACTTTTACAAAAGTAGTGCTATTAACTTGACACATTGACAGAATCAGAGCATATGACATAATACACATATTCTGAAGTAACAGTTGTTTATAACTCTTATTTATTGTCATTAGTCAGTAAGTGTAATTCACCACCTTTCCTTCAACAGCCACTACATTTAGGAGGGATTAAGAAGGACACAGTTAGACTTTCAGTCAAACTCAGGGACGTACCTGACATTCAGGGACAGCTGAGTGGTATGGACAGTACTCTAGCCATTGCAACTGTCCTGATTAGGGGACCTTCTCATGTTGTAGGTGTCTGTACTGGTTGCTTGTTACAGGTCTTGTATACTGGACACATCGATATGTCATATGTAGTAGCATAAGCAACTATACTGCTGCTAGACTACGCTTTGATTTGCTCCGATATGTATATTTCTGTACTATGCATGGCTGTAAGTATGTTCTGCCCTGGTACATCTGACAGTTCTACAGAGCAGGTTCCACTTTGGCCATTCAGACTGGTGGTGGCCCTATAGACCCTATATGTAGAGCTATCATATGTGTCGAGGCAACACATACCCACAGCATACCTCTCAACTGTCCCTGATTTTCAGGGCCGTCCCTGATTTTGACTCAAATTTTAACTCTGTCCCTCTTAATCCCCCCTAAAACTAGTGATGTTTGGAGGAAAGGTGGTGAATTACACTTCATGAATAATGACAATAATTAAGAGTTACAAACTTCTTTTACTTCAGAAAATGTGTATCAATTCATATGCTATGATTCTGTCAATGTTTCCAGTTAATAGCTCTAATATTTTAAATGTGTCCATGATTGTCCTTGTGTTTTCTTGACTTGTCCGTGATTCTGTTGAAATTTGTCCCCAGTTGGTTGAGAGGTCTGACCCACAGCCAGTAGTACACGGACAACCTCCACGGTTTGCATACGTTAAGGTTATTCATGTAGCATTATAATTGATAATACTATTTCCTATTACATGTAGCTGTTACTGATACAACAAATTGATGTCTGACACCACTACACACACTATATAGCCTCCATTCCCGAACTCACAGGCGAGAGGCCATGTGCCATAACTGTCGTTTTGCAAGACACAACTGCCTAGATGGGTGTGTCCCTCACAGGCGTATGGGTGTTTAACCTCTTCTATTATGCTATCATCTACCTGAGGTGGTCAGCAACTTATGCACTTTCTGTCAGTAGCAGAACTCACATACCAATGGGTGTGACTGAACACCGTATCAGGAACAATGCATAACACCCTGTGTGACACATTTAGATGATTGCTTCTATTAACCAGACACATTCACAGTCACAGAACATATGTATTCATTCACGTTTGTCGAGGTACATGCCGCTTATGACTCATACATATTGTCTTCTGTCATTACCTGTATTCCGCCACCTGTTCACCTAATATACGTAGTTCTGGCAGTGTTTAGTTGGACTTTGTTACATTCTGATACATAACTATGGACGTCCATGCTAATTGGGTACACGGCACTGTGTAGGTCTCTATGTATTCCCCGATGGTTTACAAACTATCTGGTAGATGTGCTCTTCAGGTTTGGGAGGTGTAGGCGTATGCTATACCCACATGGGAATATTAATGACTTCCACTGGGCGGGCCTACTACATCTCTGTCAACCAGCACCTGCACACTTAAGCCCATATAGGCATACCCATGGTCCACCTACCTGGCACCCCTCTACAGCAGTCGTGACAAATAGTTACTGCGAGCGCAGCTGGGGTATGAGCACACCCCTACACATTGCCCACTCTCCCCATCTCGGGACACATGTCATACGTTTTGTCAACCCATGTATTATCACACTTGCACAACCTACTGTTCCATGTACACCTACATCCTGCTCGTATTAGTGTCAGCAGATTCTTTCATAACCTGAATTTTTGGGGTCCCGCAAGGGACACCGTTATCCATGTTTAAAGTGTAGACCTTGCAGAACTCTCCCACTGGTCCTTTCCTACCGGTGTTTTGGACAGCGGCAGTGTATTGATCTGTATTGCCTGTCTGTATGTCTGTCCGGCCTAGCTGGGCGATGTGGGGGGTAAAACGTTTCTTTATTGGACCTCCCAGTCAGAAATGCCCGGGCTGTAAATATGTTACCCCTAATTGCTGTGAAGTAACCTATTTATGTGAATGTGTATATCTACACTGACATATAGTTTGTTTTGTGTGTATGTGTATATATCACTACCTGTTGTTTGTGTATATATATCTATCTATATATATCCGTATTATATCCTTGTATGTGTGTGTGTGTGTGTGTGTGTGTGTGTGTGTGTGTGTGTGTGTGTATATATATATATATATATATATATATATATATATATATATATATATATATGTGTGTATGTAAATTAATATAGCTATGTGTATATATACGTTTTTATCTATATATACATCTGTGTGTCCGTTAACCTATACATTTCCCGGACATGGACACTTACACATGCGTATTGGTTTTATCCCTGCTTCAATAGCATACTATTGCCTTAGTCATTCTGACACCGACACTTCACTCCGGTGAACTTGTGCTTAGTATATTGCATGTTATGCAGCGGACAGATGTCGCAAGTTTTTCATGTCTGGGGTGCCGCTGGTAACTGGGTTGTGATAGTGTCATTTGACCTATTCCTCGTATGGGCAGCCTATTCCTGCTACTGTGTTTGTTTCTGTACACATTCATATTATCACTGTTGATAGGATGTGTGTTTGTGTTACTGTGACTGTACGTCGACAAATTGTTGTCTTCATGTAGTTGTGTCTTTCTGCTTTTCCAGGTTTGGGGGTGTCACAGCAGAATTCCGTTCCGCTCATGGGTGGCGTATAAGTTTTACTTGGCGGGCTGCCAGACGTGACGCACAACGTCCGACAACGATACGCCCATTCACGCATGTCTCCACGCAAATGATGCTCTATCTGGGAATCACAACTACATACTAGCTGACCTCCACGGGCCGCTCCATTGCACCCGGCGCAACATACCCTATCACTCCTGTGTCCATACTCACATATCCATGGTTTCTCCTGCACACCAGTGTTGAGTTTCCCCGCATAACAGCCATTATACACCTGATATCGCAGCCATGACACACCTTTACACATTGCCCTCTCATGAGCGTTGGGGCCCTACACACATTTTGTACCACCTCGTGTATTCACAGGCTCACCATCCATTCATATTTGCACATACGTGCCTTTCCTGGTGTTATGGATTACAAACGATTTGCGGGTTACAAGTATAGGTGGTCGCAACATGTCCTGCATTCCGTCTGTTTACAATGTTGACATAGCACTTCGACGATTTATGGCCACTGGTATAGCCCTGCCTCTGGTGTGGAGAGTGGTGCTCTACCCACACTTGTGCAACTTTATGTGACATACGCTGCGAGCACTTCATAATTCCTAACTTGCTCTGGATTCCCTTCACAACCCTTAGGTTTGCTTTCATCTTTCAGCTTTCCTAACATATATATATATATATATATATATATATATATATATACATATATATGTGTATATATAGATAGATATGTAGCTATATAATTGCATATTTCTGTTACGTCTGTGGATATTTATCTATACACACATCTATCTAACTATATATATATATATGAAAGTTACAGCTGTTGAAGACAACATACATTTGCTATGCTAATAGCTGCGTACACCTGCGCAGGCCCACTTGCATCTACTTATTCTGAGTTACACATGTTTATAGGCACGTCTTTAAGATTACATGTGCCTTATTCCTTATGACAGTACCACTTTGATGGAATCCGGTTAACGGACCCATGCGAACGCGGTCACCTTTACATGTATAAATGTTGGCTTTACAGCACAGAGGCATTCATTACACAATTAATATGTGCTATAGTTGTACTTGCACTGGGAATGCCTTTACGTTGGGCGGATGCTGTAACCACTACACTATTGGTGTTCTGGCTCATTTATATGTATACCCATGGTTCATAGCTACTCTGACATACACCTCGCCGCTTCCCTTACACAGCAGGCATCCATTCTCCTGCTGGGAAAACCGCAGTACTACAATTAGGACATTCCCTGTTTCCTACTGCTCTGGACCCGTGCTGCAAGTCTACTTACTCCAAGGATATTCATAACTCCTACACTTATAGTCCTCGCACATATGCGTGTTTGATTGTCAGGGTGTTCATGTGCTGGTCTGGGTTTAGGCTCGGCCGACTGGTGACTAGCTCTGCCCTGGCACTGTTCAAAGATCAGATGTAGCACATGGACAGAGTTAATCCAGAGTTTAACATTCTACCTGTGTTTACAGACGCATGTGTTTGTGCACCTCTGACCACATTATTGGGTTGGCGCTACATAATTTAGGGCGAGGAGTGGTTCTACTACATAATGCAGGTTGGGGGGGGTGGTTTCCCTTCCCATTTGACTATTTCATTCATTTATACTTACAAATTAATATTATTCTGGACATCTGTTATGAAATCACTACAGGTATGCAATAGTCTTGTCAACAGCTGGGACAGTTGGTTGGTGTACTTCTGTGTACGGACCTCTCTGATACTCGGGGACTCATGTCTACAGTGACACGGACAAGGCTGTAACAACTCAGGGACAATCACGGACACTTCTACCATATTAGTACTATTAACTTGGAACATGTTGACAGATTCGTAATACTACTAATTGTCTGCAGTTAAATGCGTCTGTTACTCTTCATTGTTGTAAGTAGTCATTCTCATTCAACACCTTTCCCCCAAAGGGCACTGGCTTTGTGAGTTTTTAAGGGTCTGGCCAGTTATTGTGCGAATGCTCTGACCACTGGTATCGCTGACATTGTCATATATATGGGTTGTGCTGTATTCCGGTGTCTAGGGTTGGCACCTTTTCGAATGGCCAAGATGGGACATTTTCAGAACACACCAGGTTTTACAAGCCGACACATACCCACAATCAGTACAACGGATAGAACTTTACTTATTTGCCTACATAAAAGCCTATTGTTGTAGCGGTTTATTTGCTTATTCTGTTTCTTGTAACATTTAGGTATTGTAGATGCTGCAATAATTATTTTCTGCTACTATTACATAACATATGGGACATAATTATGTCCTACAATCCCAGGACATTTGCCATTTGAAATGTCTTTTGTCAGGACACAACTGTCCAACGATGGACTGTCCCTCGCAAAGCGGGACAGATGAGAACCCTACTGCGGACACCAAATTGTTTGGGCCAACACATAGCCACGGTCACTGCAGGTTTAGAACAGTCATTTGTTTCCTAGCTGTAAGCCTTATACCTTTGGCACTTTTGTTGTTTGCCTGTTTCTTGTACAAATTACGTTTATTCTATCCTTACCTGACCACTTTAGGCAACTGTTACATGCAGTATGGTGCATAGTTATTTCCTACGGTCACAAGACATTTGGCATTGTACCATTGTTGGTCAGGTCACACCTACACACACATTAATTGTCCCTCACGCAGTGGATCAGGGGTATCCTGTTTACGTCACTGCCTTCATCACCCTTATACCATGTGCCACTATGCGAATATGTGCAATATATTCTCTCGCTTATTCGTGTCGGGACACGTGCGTCACGGGCAGGTGCTTGATCCTGGGTAGTAGGTTATGCATGACCATTTAGGGCTGGACAGTGTCGTGCACCTCTAATGCACTTTCCAACTTGTGTCCAGATATCTACAGGACTGGACTTCGTGTCTTCCATTCTAATGTTTACACAGGTTACATATCCCATGAGGGATATCCCAAAAATTGGACAAGACCAAAACAAGACGAATACCGACCATTTTTCTGGCGTTATGAAAATGTGCTGGGGGTTTTACATGCAAGGGATACATAGTGTGCAATCCTGCAACTGCCTAGGGTGACACTACCTACTACATATGTGTAGTGGTCACTATGTGTAGTTGTGGCTACACCAAACCAGTAGGCTAAGTATGGCTGGATTTGGCGGACGTTCAGGTAAGGGAGCAGTTTGTGTGATGTGGAGGGGATGCTGGGTAATCCATTATGTATCCAGGTGTGTTGCATTTGTTATGGCCAGTTCCATCAGGACCAATCTGTGGGTATGTGCTGGTGACATGTCTATACATCTGTATCGCACATTTTAATATTCATATGTTTGTGGGATTGTGTTCTACAGTATCGCCTGTCTGGTTGTATTGCAGCTGTTTAGACATGTGTTTGTGTTTCTTTCAGCTTTACCCGCTGCTCCCTCATACACCTCCGGTTCACCTATTCTGCATACGACACAGTATCGCCTTGGAGGATTGTACCATTACCCATCCCCCCACATACACATATTCCTCACACCCCATACTTCACTGCTTTGGTTGTTGGCCCATGACACGGCCAGAGTAACACAATGAATACCCTACATATGTCAGGTACCTGTATGGTTGTGTGGACTCCCCTGCCATGTTTGTTTTCCACATGCTATACCTCACGCACATAGGTACACACCCATACTTAACTTTCATTACATGGTTGGTATACCCGGGTACTACCCGTTCAACTGTGACACATCGGCTTGTACCACTGATTTGCAGATTTTGGCAGACTGTTCTACTCATTGGTAGGATGCCACCTTTTCCTATGTCCAGGATGGGATATATTCCGTACACATATCCGACTGTACTGGACAGCACATCCCCACAGTCGACGGTACGGATAATACTGTTCCTTTCAGCCTACATGTTTCCTTATTGTTGTAGCTGTTTATATGCTCCTTCTGTTTCGTTTACATGCTTATTCTATTTCCTATCACATTTGGTATGTGAAATACGGACATACCTTTTGTATGTGACTATTACATGCCTTGTGGGATATGATTCGGACATACGGTCACTAGATATGTACATTTATCGTGTATTTTGTTATGGACACATCTGCCCAGCTGTGTACCCTCCCTCACATTATGGGTCAGCTGGTGACCCTAACCATTGGGCTGGACGTACCTACTGGCGGCTCGCTAACATATGATGCATTTCACTTCCACTTGGTATAGCTATCTACACTGCAATGGACTAAGGCCACACGGTCTTCCATGTCATTTGTTCGCGGGATAGGGACCCGTTATTCCCTACCGTGCATTTGTGTTTGCTTCTTCATTTTGTGTTCACAGGAACTTTCTTGGATGCTTTGCATACATTTCAGTATCCACAGACACTGACAGATGTGATTAACTATCTTGCAACTTGTTATATGCAAGCATTTTAGGTTGCACGTCGACAGCTGGCATTTCCATGCCTCCGTGCGGCACTTCGACACACCCTATGCACTCGCACTCCTTTCCTGTGCACGTGGCTGTGGCGGCAGTGCACCTTCATTAATATGCATTTGGCACTACTGCACCATCTTCACGCCGCACTGTCGGCGCAGACCTACCACCGTCCTTGTACCGAGCTTCATGAATCCCGGGGGATGTCTTTATGTAATACTAATTTATGTTTTCCAGGAAAAATCAAATAGGAATTTAGTATAAAAAAGAAATAGAATACATTTTGGATTAATAACTTATATAGAATGACTGAAGTTTATTAGCCAGTTAGAGATGTTTTGATTCAGTACAAATTACTGTGTGGCATTCATTGTTCTCCTCATAGATTGTTGTTTATGCATGCAACACGGATAATAACTGTTGGCTTTGTTGCATAGAAAGAGATGATCTGTGGCACTGTTTGTGGACATGACCTCAGGTTTACAGATGTTGGTGTATACATATCATTGGATTGTTTCCATATTATATATCAATAGACATTTAGATCCACACATTTTACTGTTAGACATGATAGAGTTTTATATAAGAAAAAAAAAACAATGATCATGATTGCAACCTTGATTACAAAGACATATATATATTGCCTAAATGGAAAACTTCACCATTACCTGAGATAGAGAAAAAGAAATGGAGTACTTTATTTTGAAAATGTATGTCTTTCTATGATTTCTATGGCTAATTGTTATATGCCATTTATTTATTTTTTTATTTCTTATTAAGATATGGTATATGGCTTTCTTTCAATTTCTTCTTTCTCTTTTTTTTTCTTTTATATTTATTTCTCATTTTCTTTCTTCCTTCCTCCCTCCCTTTCTTTTTGTATCGGACTGATTATATGGACACATGTATATTTCTTGATAGAATATAAACTGAATGTTGTAAAGATATCAAAGATATATATGAAAAACATTCTGTAGCTTAATTATCTCATGTCTTGTGGGTGCCTGCATAGGTTAAACATTTTGAATCAATACCATGCCAGTTGAAAAGGAAGAAACAGAAGATAAACTATTCTTTAGGTGAGGGCTCAGAGAGGATTTGTCTGCTGGACTTTGTCTTTAAGAACACATTAGGACTATAGTTATACCCAATAACTCTTTGAAGGGGTCAGAAAACAGTGATGATGTCTGCACTTGCCTTGGAATGATGGTTTACTACAGAGATATTTACAATCAATGTTGGCTTCACATCAGTGATATGCAGAGGAAGATAAAAGACCCTACAGAGAGAGATAAAAAAGTGAAGCCTAAGAAAGCTGGATGAAATTTGAGTTTTTAGATATTTATTATATTTAGTATGTCTTTATTTTGAAATTTATTTTTTTATTTTTATTGTTTTATGTTTTAATTGGTAACTCAAATGTGTATGTGTTTTTTAATTGGAGGTAGTATGTTTAATAACATAGACAGGCAAGTAGCAGATGAAGTAAATGAAGTTATAAAAAATAATACTGTTAAAATTAAAACCCATGATGATGCAAGGGGATCATTGTACCCTTTACATAGGGAGCACTGCTCCCTGTATCCATTACTTAAACTCTGAAGTTGCTTTGCCCCAGAGTAAATTCTGCATAATTGGTCCATCACTTAACCTCAATTCAGTTAGGAGTACAGTAATCCCTTAAATTACTTATGCAGTGACACACAGAAGATGTGAAATATATCTGCCTTTTTTATATAAATGGGATGTGCATTTTGTACCCATGTAGTAAAACAGTGTATATTTTGCTCTTTTACATAAATGAACATATGCAACAGGGGTATAAAATGCTTACCAGTTTATATAATCCAATCAGTCAAGTAAACATATGCCATAACTACCCCCCACCCATACACAGTGTAAATGGACTGGATACCTAAAAGAGCATAGGCACCTAAACCGATTATTTATATTGTCAGGCTAAATAGCAAGTAATAACCCATGTTATTTTAAGTAGAATAATTGGCAGGTTACAGCAGCATCATCAGTTGCTTTAGCTGAAGAAAAGGCTTAAACACACCAGGATACATTATAAAGATAAATGTAAATGCAAAACAAACTAACAAATCTGAATAAAATGAAGTGGGTTTAGGATAGTTTTTTTTACTTGTATTTGCCTGTGTTGCTTGCCAGTCATCAGCTACTTCTTAGTTGGTTCATTCTTTCCCTCATCACTGTGGGGGAGTGGAACAGACCATCATGTAGGCAGCCATCAGGGGTGGTTTGAGATTTTTTCATTTTTCTCGCTACCCTCTTGTGCCATCCAGTGGCAGGTCATGCATGGGACATGCAGTGGGCATTAGTGCTACTCTGCTCTTCACTTCTGCATATAGGGAGTGACATCAGCAGGATTACCTCACTCACCCACAGGAGGCACCACCTGCTTTTTTCCTCAGTGGTTTAGAACGTTATTCTAAATCTTAGGACTCAGAATGGCAAAAGATTTTTTTTCACCTCTGGCAAATTTATACTTGCATATAGCCTCACTGTTGATTGTATTCTGAGAAGAGTGAACATGTGATTACGGTTCTCAAAGCAAAGCCTCTTAGCAAGTAGAAAACAGATATCAAAAGGATGAAACTTATAAACAAATTTGCTAAACAAAATGTGATCCCATAGTTCTTAAGATAGCCATTTTGCTCAGTTACTGGCAGTGGAATGAGGTGATGTCTGGTAAAGTGCCAAGTATAGGAATTAAATGATGAGTGGGCAGAATCATTAAGTATGCATGTGGAACTGTGCTATAATTTTTTATAGTGGTATTAGAATACAAAATGCAGTTATCATGTTGGCTATTACTCTGAGTTTTTGGATTATGTATCTTGATTATCACACATATCTCTAGAGTCCAACCACTATGGTATTTGATCAAAACGCAGGAAGCAAAAATACATTTGTGTTATTTGTGATGGCCCTCTGCTGCCAACCAGTAATCAAGGAGCCACAATCCTCACCACTAGCAACAGTGGTGGACGTTCACTGAGAGGATGCCAGGTACACACACACTATTTCCAGATGCAGGTCTAAACATCAAGTGCAATTTCCCTAAAGAGCATACAGAGACCACAGTCAGTCTGGGGCTGGTTTCTCCCTCTTCCTCCAGATCCCCAGTAAGACTCCCCACTGGCACAGCTATAGAGTTGAGGTCTCAGCTGAGTAACCAATTCAAGATCTCCAGTACCCTCTCTGTCCAACTAGTGCTTTGTGTCCCTGCCCAAGTAGCTGACACACACACACACTCTTTGAGGTTTGATTTACACACACACACACACACACACACACACACACACACACACACACACACACACACACACACACACACAAAACTGGGAAAGGCTGACACATGTTTACTAGCTATTCCCCCTTCTGCCCAGACTATAAGGTAGTTACCACTGCCACCAGTCACTCCTTATCAGCTACTTTAAGGCCCTTAACAAAGAGTGTCCAATCTTATTGTGTAATATTAATATTAATACAAATGGTAGACTGACCAAAAGTAAGGCTATTAGGAGTGGCCCACACAGTGTCACCAAATAAAAATGCAAGTACTCTCAAAACTTAAATATCTCTACACATATCAGCCACAATGAAAGATGTAAATACATTTAATAATAAATAATAGAAGAACAAGACAATACTAAATATATATTCACAGTGACATCAGAGTTCAAAATCACAGGAAATATTTAAAATAACATTGCAGTACAGGCTCACAAGAATAAAGAAAAACAAAATCTAAACTAAGCTTTGCTATATTCCTGACTGTATCTAAGAGAATTACACTATTCCCTAGTAACTTACTATTAGAGCAAGGCAGATGTGGTGAATGGTTCTTATTGTTGTCAGGTCCAAGACAGAATGCAGAATTCTCTGTCTCATTAAGAGGCTTCTCAAAATAATATCTGCAATATTACTTCTGAGATAGCTTGCAGAATGACACCATTTCTGGTCATCTGACTTCTCATTCTCATGCAAACCCCAATTGCTGAAGCTGGCAGTATTTAGCATCTACTTGTAAAAATACTCATACATGGGCTTTTGTTCAGATCTTTGGCAGATGCTGGAAGTCATAAAACAATTGCATTCCTTCATGCTTCCAAAGTAGCAATTAGTTCACCCCAGAGACAATACAGAAAGCTTCCTAATACAGACTTTGTGTCTCTAGCAGCATTGAAACATCTTTATGACCTAGCCTATAAAGTAATTTAATTTCAGATATTTTTCTAAAATTTGCTGGACTGAGGTTAACCCTCCAGTTTTTTCTGTTAATATATATATTTAAACAGTTGCAACAGTGTATGCACATTTCTATTCTCTAACAGTAGGGCACACTGTGGATACATTTTAAGCACAGCAGTTTACAAATAACTTTTCAACACAAACATCTGTACAGAGCAGTTTGATATACACATGACTTACAGTTCTAATACATTTGTAACACAAGCATCTTATATACATTAGTTTGATATTCACAAATGACATATAATTATTTACAAAATTCCAGCTAGCTGTGCTGGCAGTACCTCCTTCCGTCACACTATTGACTTATCCATTTGAATGTCATTACTCTATATGGCTTATGGGGATCACTACATAATCTCAAAAGTTTGAAATACCGAATGTCAAACATTTGAGACTATACAGCCGAAACCCCTAATTACCGAAAGACCAGAAGAACGAATTTCAAAATTGCGATCATTGGGAGTTTGACATTGGCGCTTCTGGTGTTACAGTATGATGGAAGGTCAGGTAAGTATCTATGTTTAAATGTGTTGGTCAGGGGATTAGTGTGAAGTGTGTGTGCGAGGAGAATGTAGGTGTGTGGTGGTGTTTCGTGTGTTTGTGTGTATAGTGCGACCTTAGAGTTAGAATATTTAAGTGGGGGTTGTGGGGGGTGCAGCCTCCCACATGGGGGGGTGCAGGGCAGCTTCCCCCCCTTCTTGTCTGTAGTTTAGGTTTGTGTGTTTGTGTTCTGGGGAAGGTGTGCGTGTATGTGTATGTGTGTGGTGTATATTGAGTGTAGTTTTCGGTAGTTTGAATTTTGCGGTTTTGATGTTTCGGTATTTTAGTGTTTCAGGTATTTGGTCTCAGGATTTTGGGCGTCGGTAGTTTGGGTTTTTGGGATTTAGTTGTGGTTCCAGCTTATGACAGTCATCTACATGGGTTATACTATTACAGAATTAGACCAGGCTATCCATATGTAATATATGTATAACCATGTTCTGTTAATACAATAATACATTCTGTGTTTATGGAAACTTGGGAAACACTTTTTAAATTCTTTCTGTAATGCACGGACTGAGTTTTAATATGTTTGGGAATGTTTATGTAATAACAGAAAGACTGACTGACTAGCTTGAGCAGTAGATTATTAAGCTAAGTTACACACAACACATTGATCCCAGTAATCTAATTATCTTTATCTGTGTGAACTTTGCAAATGTTTCTTCACATAAGTGAAGCAGTTTGACAAGCAGGCATTCAAATTTAGTTGTTTTAGTTTTATTACATCCCTTCAGTAGTGGCAGGTTAGCCAGTTGCAATTATTAATCTACTGCCTCTTCATGGTCTACAACCATATACCCTACCCTTTTACAAATATCACAGTTCTAGTACTGTTCTGTAAGCTTTCAGCACTAATCTCCCAGCAGTGTTGCCTTATTGTCTTTGATCTGCAGCCTATATTTCCCTGCTGCTCTTTATGCAATTTGTATAATTTATTTATCTGAGTTTTCAGATTTGATAGTCAGTAATTATTTTTTTATACCTAAGCTCTCTTGCTTACTCCATATTTGTACTCATAATCCCTTTAACCCAGTGGAAACTTTCTCTTCTGTTTTTCATCAGTTTTATTTATTTATGTCTCAAAATGGAGACTGCAAAAAAAAAAAAAAACTTTTCTTCCATTTGTATGATCCTGCTTTGTTTCCCAGAGTTGCTTCTTCATGCTATATACTCTGTTCACAACCAAAACAGCATATGAGTTAACTTTCAGTATGGTGGCAGCTTCAGCAATATGCTGAAAACAGCTTTCCCAATATGAGAACCAGTAAACTGATAAAAACGCCTCTGCTGCCTGTTGGTCATCATCCCTCCTCCTGGCCAATTAGCCCATTTGTTTCCCATCACAAGGGTAAAAGTGACTGGGAGGGACCATTAGAGTGCTTCAAGGATTTCTTCTTTTTAACCATACGGTCCCTGCAAATGCACTAATGGTAAAGTTGGTGGTGGATATGCAATGGGCTAGCCATGCTGGTTATCCCTTATTTCTGCAAGGGACATTGGCAGCAAGCAGCCCTGACCCCTCTCCACAAGAATGGAAGTGTTTTTTTTCAGTTTCTGCCAGAGAAACTGCTCTTCCCAGACACCTGCACCCCCCAAGAGAGATGAGTGGGTCATGTCTCCTCACTTTTTTCCTTCTGTTTGGACCCTCATGTCCACTGACAGGGCCACTAACTGAATTCAAGTCAAATGGGATGCAGTAAAGGGTCAATCCCCTGTGCTCTATGGCAACAAACTAAAAGTCTTGTAAATGTTACTATTTTCTAAAGTGTTTGGTTTCTGGCTTGAAAACATACTGTTTGGAAGTCTTTAAAGATAAGTTTGGAAATTCCAAAAGAAATTCACCTAAAAAATAATAAAAGCTCTATATGTGAAAAGACTGGTGGCACACCTGTGGGAAGCAGTCCAAACTGCAGCAATTGTGCAAAAATAAACTGGGTGCATGCTGAAGTATTTAAAATAAGTGGGTGGATTAGAAGAATATTTTAGGTCAAACTATAAAAGCCCAGAGAATATTAAAGATGTTTTGAGCAGTTGTGTGACCTGAAAGAAATACAGAATCAGAAAGTGAAATAAAAGGAAGAATGGATGAAGATATATATATATATATATATATATATATATATATATATATATATATATATATATATATATATATATATATGTTACATTCAGAATTTTGAAGCTCAAAAATTTGAATTTCGTGTGATCGAAGATCATGTTTGAAGTTTCAAAACTTTGAAATCCTGAATGTAGATTGGTATACAGCGTGGACCAGGAGATTTCCCTTGTCCTCGCTGTAGTGCAATCTCGAAGTTGGTATATTTAAGTTGCGGGTGTGTGTGTGGGAGGTACAGCCCTCCATATTGGGGGTGCAGGGATGGGTTAGTATGTTGGGTGGTGTTTTGGGGTGGGGGAGTTCACAATTTCGAGATTCCAAGATCTCAAGATTCTGAACTCAATATTCTGAAACTCGAGATTTTGCGATTTCAAAATTTCGTAGTGAACACATATATATATATATATATATATATATATATATATATATATATATATATATATATATGACACAGCATGAAGAGAAAACTTGAAATATTCTACCATCCCAGAGAAAGTGGAGGGAGCAGATTATATTAATTTTATAAAACCCCAAAAAAGCAATTTGGCTAGTGTTTCCCAGCAAGACCTTATGATTCAGAGGGCACATCTGGTATATCCTTTAATCATGATATAGGAAAGAGCCCTATTTAAGTAAAGCAGCAAACTTATCAGCAAAGGAGTTTGACTAAAATGTGGTAAAAAGGAAAGGGTTGAAAAGTAGGTAATATTAGAATCTTTTTTGAAAATCACTATTCAATGTATACTAGACAGAAAAGGTTTAGATTCATCCCAGTAATTAGAGGCTATAAAGAGGCCATATTATCAAGCTGTTATTGCCAGGCATTTTAAAATAGTTTTTCCAGTTATATGAAGACCTTTATGGAGCCAAAGCAAGTCTTGTGGGTGATATTAAAAAGGTGAAAGATGGGCAGAAGGAAGGCCACAAATCAGCCAAAGGAAGCAAGAGAATCTTGACTGTGAATCCAATGCTGGTGGTTAAAGAAAATGAAGAAATAGATGAAGATTATCAAAAGGCTGGACTTAATGAATAAGTGGGAGACCTGAAAAGCATATTTCCAAATTTGCAATTGTATTTTCTAATTGTTTTCTATAAAAGAAGAAAAAGTGAGTGGTTTATTTCTCAGTTTGAACTGGCTGACAGAGTACAAGGGTTCAAGTGAAGACCAATAAAATGTTGGGCTTGTTGTTCTGGTTGAAAAATTGCAAAGTATAAATACCATTTTGTGATTATAGAGAACTGAAAAGTGTAAACCCCAGTCTGTGCAGTTGTAATGCAAAATGCTAATTAAGAACTGGAGAAGCATATATATTTCCTGATGGTTGTTTTGGCTTTTTGACTCTGAAAAGGTGAGATATTTTTTGGCCCAGAAGAGGAGGGGGGTTATTTTTGCTGTTGCTCTGCGTATGTAGAAACTGGTATTTAAAGATTGATCAAGTCATAATCCTAGGTATTTGAAGGCGGAGGGTGTTTCTTTGGTATGGTTGTGTAAGTCAGTGATACTATGAGTCACTTAGATGGGTTAAGTTAATAAGAATTAGGTGGGATAAGTTAATTATCCCCGCAGAACAAGGTGGTGTAGGGATACCTGACTTGAAGGGATAGTTTAAGACTATATAGTTGAGAATTATGTATATAAAAGAAACTGAAGGCTAAAGATCTAAATTGAAAATGATTATAAAAAATCATGGAAGATTTTATGGACAAAGAGAAGCTAGGCTTTTGGGCTCAAGTCCTCAATGAGAATTTTAGCAATTACACAGAATGTTATATATAAAGTGGCAGAAAACTTTAAAACAAGACAGTAAGGGTTTAGAGAAATTAGATCCTGCCTATACAGATAATGTCAATAAAGACATAGAAAACAGACAAGTAGAAGCTAAGTAATTGGTGGACATTAGCTAAGGAACCAAAGTACATGGGGCAGACCTCAGACAAGAAAAGTAATAGAGTGAAAGTAAGCTAAACAGGTATTTGTGTTGCAGATTAAAGATTGTTTACCTTATAAATGATAACAGAAAACAGGCAAATAGGCAGGAGATGGGGAGAGATGGGCACTGAGTGAAATAGCAGTTTTTGTAAAGTTTATGGTGGAACCAAGAGCAGAAAATGTTACTAAGAAGGGAATAATCATTCAGGTTTATAAAACACTGCATGACAACTGTAAGAATCAATCAGAGGAGTAAAGGAGAGATTACATGAATAGAATAGGCAGATGACCATAAAGGAACAATAAGAAGACATTTTCAATGCTCCTAACCATGCAAAAAAATCCAGTTTGTTAAGTTGGACCCTAGGATTAGAAAAACCAAAGCATAGCAAGGCCTTTTTAAGTTTAATTATATTAGCAGCAAAGAATAAAACACACACACAGACACACACACACACACACACACACACACACACACACACACACACACACACACACACACACACATGAAAATGAAAGTCAAACAATAAACCATCTCTACCAGATGCAATGAATATTATAAGCTAAATTGAGGAATTATTGATATCATGTTAGAGAGATGTTAGACTGTTAGATGAAAACTGCATTTAAAATAAATGGCACTTGTGGGAAAAGTGCATGCATGCTCGAGTGTCAATAGCCCACAGAAAAAAAGATGAATTGCTTAATGTCAAATGCTTTTTACCACAGAAAATCATTGCCAGTGTGATTTCTAATTATGCACCAGCAGTGATTCACTTCTTTAGGGAGAGTTCTCCCATCCTTGAGATGGTGCAATGATGGAGTTGGTATATTTAAGTTCTGGGAGTGGGGAGCTTCCTCCCCACTGTTGGGGGGATGCAGGGGTGTACCCCTATAAAAAGTAAGAAAAAAGGAGCATTTTTGTGTTTTAGTTTTTTGGACATTTTTTTCATTCTTTTGAAACGTCGATGTTCAGGAAAACTTTGTATTCACCATACAATGCTCTTCAAATACTCTCTTTAAAGAGAATATACTCAACCTCTCACTGAAATGAGAAAACTATTTTTGTACATAACTGCTGCCTGTAAAATCCACTAAGTTGCACGTGGGCTTTCTCCTTAGTAACTTCCACCTCTGTAAAATCTTAGAATGTATAAATATAACCACTGTTTGTATATAAATGTAAATAGAAATGTAACTGCTCTGTTTAACTGCAACTTAGTATAACGCAATGTAAGCAAATGGAGCTTTTCTCTCCAGTCCTCCACTGAAAATGGGTATCACCCAGTTGGACTTTCCTGGTAAACAAAGACAAATAAATAAATAAATGAATAAATGTCATAGCAAAGCCTATACAAACTAATTTTCAAGAGGAATAATGATGCAAGATGATTGGTAGGAATTAAATAAATAAAACATGAACCAAGTGTTGAAAACTAGAAAAAAAGTGACAATGAAAAATGTATATATAATATATAAAGGTGTTAACCAAAATGTTAATAGAAAATTTTATGGTATATGATTCATGTTTGTAGGGTCATGGTAAAATTAACTATATAGGAGTATGGATTAAAAACGCCTTCTATTATGGCAGCTAAGGCTATGTGGGAAGAGACCAAATAGAAAATACAAAAATTGAGAAACTGGAATCTCTTATTTATGGATGTGCAAAGTAAGACATAAGTAGTGAAAATGTGTATGGGTCAGGCATACTTTTATTAACCCTAGGAGAAGTTGTGGACAATAATTAATAAACAACTGAAGAAATGTATCTGGGAGGGAAAGAGAACAAGATAGGATAAATTGATCTTTTCAATAGAACAAGGTGGTACAGATTTACCTGATTCGAAGGGATCATTTAGAGCTACAGTTAAGGCACAGTTACGTGACACAAGCAGAAGGTAATAATTCAAAGTAGAAAGGGATGATGATGAAGCAGGGGGAGCTTACAAAGTAGAGAGAGAGGGATTTTTTGATGCAGGTCATTAAGGAGAATAACAACTGTACAAAATATATTCATAAAGCAGTGAAAAGTATTCTGAGAACTAAGCCAATACGAGAATGGAGAAAGGAGATTTTGCCAATAGGGATGACTGCAAGTACAGGTATGGAAAGTAAGCAAGAGTGGGCTGGAATTTATTGTGGAAACCTGGCAAAGAAACCAAGATATTGGGAGCAAGTAACTCAAGCAGGGAAAGCAAGCGAGGGGCATGAGGCCAAGAAGGCATTCGGATTGCAGGCTAGAGACTGCCTTTCCTACCAGGGCTTAATGTCAGAGTACAGGCAAAGAGAAAGGGATAGGAGGATTTTAAGTGAAACACCTGCTCTGTTAGAGTTTTTAGTTGAATCTAGAACAGAAGCAGCTGTTAAAAAAGGGACTAATTAGTGGGGCATATAAAATATTACATGATAACTATAAGAATCAGTCAGAGGAGGTTAGAAAAGATTGAAGGAGAGAAGGAGAGACTGGAAAAGCAGTTTACAACAAAGCACTGGAAAGACATATATATGGCTTCCAAGTATGCAACCCAAGTCCAAAAGGTTTAGGATCTGTACTTGGAAGTGTTTGCAGTGGTATTTGTATACCCCAAGCACACTTCAGAGAATGTTTTCCCTGTTAGATAGCAAATGTTGGAGATGTGGTGTCGAAGAAAGAGGTAACTGGGATCATATGTTTTGTGAGTGTAAGGAGTAGACAGATTTTTAATGTTCTCTACAGAGTACTTTTATCAGAAATATTAGGTATGCAAATAGCTTTAACTAAGGAATGATTCTTTTGAGCTGGGGCACAGGATCTGAATTTGTAGATGTAGTAAGGCCTTGTTAAGTTTTATTTTGTTGGCTACCAAAAAGCAGTTGCTAGCAAATGGATATCAAAGCCTAAACCAACGTAATTTGAAATACTGAATATCAGAAGAGAAAAAAGAACTGGAATAGGGGTCTTTAGAAAAAGGAAAGAGCAAGTTGCATAGAAATAAATGGAAATTGTGGGAACAATACATGCAGAGTAATGCTCAGGAGGATGAGGATTGAGGTTTAAGGGAAGGCAGAAATTGTGCAATTTATGTAACGTTGGACTGATAGTTATAATGTATGTAAATGAAGAATTCAGTCTTTAACTTTCAAGATTTAGTATGCAGTACAGTGCAGATAAAATTTTCCCAGGCTGTCCTTGCACAGCCTCCTTTCCATGATACCATGCATTTTTCTCCTCCATTTTCCAGTTTCTCCCGCTGCTAAATGTGTCTGTCAGAATGGATTCCAGCTGCATTTTTGGACAGAACATAGAAATGTGTTCTGTTTGGTTCCTTTTCCATTGGATGTTCCAAGTACAGGTTGACGATATATGCCATTCTGTTTTGGTCTTTTCTTGTTGCACACTTTGAGTGCTTTGTTGTAAGTTGTATACCTACTCCTCTTTTTGGGGCATCCCCATCCTTTAGCTTTATTGTTGAGGCTTGCACTCTCATTTCATTTCAGTTTGTGATGGACTCCACCATTTTTCTTTTTACTACCCTATTGTTAATTAGTTCATTAGCCATTTTTAGCCAGTGTGACTTACACTAATAAGTGTGACTGTGGATCACTCATTTATTCTGATATTGGTAGTGTTACTTTTTAGGGTTTCAGCGTGAATCTGAACCTTGTGTTTACTATGCAGAGATAATAAAGGTACACAGAGGAAGTAAAAAAAAACAGATTTACATTTCTGTGTTTAAACTTTTAGGTGAAATGTAACTGTCAGTAATGCCCCGTTTCTGGACCAATTTTAGCCATTATTTCTGGTGATTCCGAAGGCAGGCACTTTTTTCCTCTGCTTATGTCTGTTATTAGTTTTTCATGAATTCAGGTCCTTCAATGCTTTTTCACATGTCCAAGTTTTTTTTTAAACTAGCCAAGTCTGTCCATTAGCTATTAAGGCCAGACGTGCTAATTCAATTAAACTTAAAACCATAAGCTGTTCTATTGAAATCGGTGTTGAAACAAATGTGATGGAGGATTCTTACCTCTGGTTGCTTTGACTAAAGTTGTAGCAGTGAACTCTACACCCGGACAAACTGCTCCAGTGTTCTACGTCCATACCTAGACTCTGCTGGGGGTGGGGCTTTGTGTTCTCCCCTCCATTCGGGTGGTCTCCTACTCAGCCAGTCACTGATTATGACAAATTGGAGAGGGCTACTGTCAGAGTTCAAGATAAGATGTGGTCGCTCCTTGAATACTGGATTCCTAACATTGAGTACTCTAACATTAGTGAGCCAATGTCAGTACACTGTCAGTGGAATCATTTCCTTTGATAACTCAGGGTGGTTCTTTGTTGACTCTAGATGGCCTGATGTTGGCTCATTTTACATATGTATATGGTAGTTCTAACAGATGCCCCTTTGTGGGTTCAAATATTAACTTCCTAAGGTTCCATATTGACTCCTCTGATGCTTCCTCAGCCCCCCAGCTGTCCTTTCTTGGGTCTGTTCAGCCCCACCCAATATTGGATAAGCCAGTATTGGTGGGACTGACCCAGGGTACCTAGAGCAAGCTCGCTAATGTCAGCTGTTTTTTGGGGGACCAGCATTAGCTGTCCCAAAATTGTCTACCTTGACTTTGGGTACAGTGTATGCCTTGCACTCTGATCCAGTACATGACTGTCCAGGAGTTGCTTCCTTACATCCTTCAGCAGTAGTCCAGGGACTTTCTAGCTCAGGAAAGTGAACTCCTTGCAGACTGTTTTCATCTTTGGATACAGAAGGGTCACCAAAGAGAGTAAGACAAAAGACCAGAAAACTGTCCTCACATTTGAACCTCAGTAGAAGAGGAGGATGATGTGGGGTCCATATCTTCATCTTTACCTCCAAGTGACTCAAAAGTCAGTCAGCCTTTACAGATAACGGAAAAGGGTGCTTGGATGTCCCTACCACATTAGAGTTTGCTGGACTTACCTGGCTTCCTCTTTGGTGGTAACTGCTCATTTTTATTATTGGTGATGCAGTATAGGCAGCATGGAACAATATGGATACTGTGGACTCATGTCTGAGGAAGTCAGGTAAGAATTTCAGACTGTTCACCAGAGTGTTATATCTGAGTAAGGACTCTGAATCAAACATGCTTTAGTTCCTTACCCTTCTACTCACAAGAACATTTCTTGGCACTCTGGCAGTTAAAGATGAGTATCAGCATATCCCCATTGCCAAGAACTACAGGGTACTTACTAGATGACAAGGTACTCTATCTTTCTCCAGCATGGCCTGCAGAGGGGAATGATATCATCAGTGGAATTTCATAGTACTGGGTTTCATGGTGCAACAAGTATAACTATGCATTAGAAATTTACAGTGGTACCTTAGGTGTCGATGGTGGTAACATTCACAATCTCTGGATACCCAGTTCCCCTCCTGCTTTGCATAAAGAAAGATTCCATTGTAAAAATGGCAGTCACCTGAGTGTGGGAGTCACCTTAAGATTACCACAGTCCCTGTCTACAAATTCCTCCATCCTTGCTTGAGGAATCCATGTGGGACCACATGGAACCAGAACATGAGAGGAAAAGCAAATGTAAAGGAAATGATGGTTGTGGTCCTGACCTTGACAACATTCAAACTGTCCTTTAAATACTTATAACACAGTGAGGTGGTACATCAACAAGCAAGGAAATACTCTCACTTTTATACTGTGCAGACTGGCAGTGCAAGCCTATGGGATTGCCCTAGAAGTGGGCATGACACTCAAGGCAGCTACAAGCCCTCCTAGGAAAATACAGTGGTAGGCAGCCTGAGCAGATCAGAGACCCACATGAATGAATGTTAAACAAAGAAGCCTTCTTGGATTTGGCCAGAGACTAGGGTGTGTTAGAAGTACATGTTTTTTACCTCACCACGGAACAAGCTGATAAAGTTCTGCTGTAGAACAGAAACTCCATCTGCTTTCTCACTTAGGTGGATTTCTGTGTTTTCCCTCCTATACCTCTGATCCCCAGTGCATTACTAAAGATCAGTAAACACAGGCCATAGGCTATTTTGATAGTGCCCTTTTGGCCCACATAACACTGGATGCTCATTGTAGTATTCACTGTTGCAGTCCTCACATTTGGGGAATCCTTTGTGCAGGTAGTCTGTGGCCATTTTGACTTCCACAGCTTTACTCTTTCCAGGGCTTTGGCTAAGACTCTCCCACCAGGGTGCAAGCATATTTGTGGTAGAAATGGATTTACTATCAAAATGTCGACCGGAAAAAACATTTTTCTGGTAACAACATCGAAGAAAAGGGCGAATGTGATAATATCCGACTGCACACAATTTTGAATCTGCTGAACAAACACCCCCCCTTATAACTATATATTCCAACTCCGAGATCACACTACAGTGAGGAAAAGAGATGAATATCCCAAACTGCACTGTACCGTGATCTCTCAGCTGTTTTTTAAGTTCATATCAGCAAATGCACAGTAGCATTCGCTGATAGGAATTTCAAACATGGAATGCTTGGCAAGATGGAAATTCAGACATCTGTCTTTCGCTTTTCCATCTGTTGAGCATCCACATTCAATATTTTGATAGTAAACTGTAGAAATGCCATGCCCACCATCACTGTTTATAGGTCCTATGCAGTGGACATAGCTGTATTGCTTCGCAGCATTCAGTCTGTCAGTTGTTATACCTCCAGCAGCCAGAAAAGTACTCCATAAGGGATTTTGTTTTCTCTTGTCAGATTTTTTCAACTCATGTCTGTTTCTGATTCTAGCCCTGAAAAGTATGTATGTATGTCCTGAGGGATGGTATAAACAGCTTCAAGGCCCCCTCCCCCTCTCTAGGAACTGGCACCAGCATCCAAAACTATACCAAATTACTATACGAGCATTTATATAGATACATGGAATCAGGAATACCCGACAGGACTAAGTCATCCTCTGCAAAGAAGAATAAACCTGTCTGGTGGACATCTGCAATAAATAAACTGTATAACAAAAGGAAAAAATTGCTGTTGCTGTCCAGGACCAGAAAGACACAGGTGCCCAACTGGAAGCAATCTCTCCTTAGCCTGAACAAGCAAATAAGAGCACTAGCAAAATCCTCCAAAGCAAACTTTTGAGTCCAAATTGGCCACATCTACTAGAGACAATCATAAGGCCTTCACATATGTCCGCAATCTCAAAGAAATTGCCCAGATCTGTTGAGAACTGGTGGTCAAGGACACCACATATACAAATGCCGTAGATATAGCAAACTTGTTGGCTGACAGATTCAGTGAGAATATCACTCCTCTGTCCCACCATCAGTAAATCAGGACATTCCAAGTATCTGCCCCCTTCCCCTTGTTGCTAGGAAACAAGTCATCACTGCTCTCACAAAGACAAAAAAATACAGCCTCCATGGGACCCGATAACATCCCAGGCTGCATCTTACATGAACTCAGGCAGGAACTTGCAGCACCATTAGGTGCCCTATTCAACCAAAGCCTGAATACTGGCTTTGTCCCAGCTGAGTGGAGGACAGCCACTGTCATCTCTTTGCACAAAGGTGGAGCGTCCACCAATCTGGGAAATTAGATGCATCAGCCTAACTAGCCTGATCTGCAAGGCCATGGAATGGATTGTCATGGACCTCATTAACAAGAACATTGGCAATCTCCAAATACTCCATCCCACACAGTTTGGCTTTGTCAAGGGGAGGTCGTGTCTGTTAAATATGGTCGACTTCTTTGAGACAGTCACCAAAACCATGGACAAGGGGAAGATGATGCAAACCGCCTAATTTGACCTGGCCAAAGCTTTTGACACTATTTGCTATTTGGGCATAATAGATAAACTCTCAACTAGGCATAAGTCCATATGTTACCAGATGGGTGGCTAACTGGCTCACTGATAGAATCCACCTAGTTAAAATAGGGGACACCACCTCAAGCAGTAGACATGTAATGAGCACCGTACCCCAGGGTTTGGTCTCGGAGCCTCTGTTATTTGGGATATACTTTTCTGAGGTGCAGGCCAAAACCAGTGAGCTATGGGTGACCATGTTTGCAGATGACTGCAAGCTGGGCACTGTCATCAATTCCCCTAGTGATGTGGACATCCTCCAAGAGGGTCTCACCCAAACAAATGACTGGTGCCAGAAACATGGCAATAAGCTGAATTCCAAAAAATGCATTATCATCCCCTTTGGAGAGAGTAATGTCCCCACAAATTCACATTAATAATGTACTAAGCACTCAATCAAATAAACCAAAAACAAACCAGCACAAAGGGGAAAAGTGCCTAAATGTTCTTTATTAGTGGCAAAATTCAATCCATATATTGCAAACCGGTTTCGGCTGCATTTTTAGCCTTCTTCAGTGCAAAAAGAGAAAATATAGTGTTAACAGCACATCCTGGTAATTGCTTTTATATCCCATCATTTAAAGGTGTATATACACCAAAAAAACCTCTATACACCTATTTGAAAATCCAATGATTAGACTATAAACTTGTCTTTATCCAAAACGAATACAGTCAGTCTTAACAAATATACAAATGCATGAAATCATAAGCTGACAAAAACTATTCCATTTCATTTAAGCCAGGTTTGAACAGAGCTCCTAACCTGGTGATCCATGAGGATTCCATATTGTTTAATCTGTCATGCCAGCCTGCTTTAAGGTTTCTATGCATATCAATTTTATCAATAACAGTAAATTTAAATTGTGCAGTTTGGTGAGTCATGGTGTGTTTATATAAAGCATTAGAGATTTTATGATTTCTAATGGCGCTGAGATGTTCACTAATCCTGTGTCTCAGTGGTCGTGATGTTTGGCCTACATAAAAGGAGGAACATATACAAGTGGCCAGATAAATCACCCAATCCATGCTGCAGTTACCAAAAATTCTTATCTGGTATACCTTGGAGGTATTGCCACTAGAAAATTCTTTGGTCTTGAAAATGTATCTGCAAGCGCTACAGTGACCACATGGAAAACATCCTATCAAAGGATCACCAAATAGAGTTGTCTGAATAGATATAGGTGGCTTGTATCTTTTGTAATGTGTAAAGTGAGACTGAATGGTTCTACCTCTACGGTATGAAAAAGCACATCTATCAGGTAATATCTCATCCAAATGTGCATCTCCAGATATCCAGATGTTCCATATATGAATTGTTGTAAGAATCATATATGAATTGTTGTTCAAAGAATCCCATAAACAAATCTGCATATATGGGAGCAAAGGATGCTCCCATAGCAGTGCCTCTAACTTGCCAATATGCTTGTCCATCAAAGTAGAAGATGTTCTTAGTTAACACATATTGTGTCAATCTGATGAGAAAATTGTTAAATCCCATGGTGTATAATTGGGATCTATCTAACCAATATGTAATTGCTGATATCCCTGCATCATGTGATTGTTGTTGATGATTGTTGGATGGTGTGGCGGGGTGACAGCATACGAGTACATGATTTTGTTATATATTTGAACAACAACCCATGGGACATTCAGTTTACTTTAAACATACAATATCAAGAAATTGTATTTTTGGATGTGATAGTCTCTGGACAGGCTGACCACACATTGGCGACCCGTGTACATAGGAAATTTCCACAATACAACACACTTTTACATGCATCTAGTTGTCATCCCCGCCACATCATTAACAACATCCCTAAATCTCAATTCGTACGTATGAAACGTATATGTTCGTCTCAGGAATCCCATCTAGAATGTGAACAGGACCTGTCTAATAGGCTCATAAGCAGAGGATATCAGAAACATCGTATTACCCAAACTATTAATCAGATCAAAGATGTGCCCCGATCTACACTATTACAATACAAACATTCACAAGATGTAGATAAAGCAACAACATCTCAGTCCATTAGGTTTGTCACCACATTTGGTAGCAATACACCCTTGTTCAGGGACATTATCAATAACCATTGGGATATTTTGAGGGCTCATGAACATTTGAATGAGATATTACCTGATAGATGTGCTTTTTCATAACGTAGAGGTAGAACCATTCAGTCTCACTTTAGTGGCAATACCTCCAATGTATACCAGATGAGACTTTTTGGTAACTGCAGCACGGATTGGGTGATTTATCTGGCCACTTGTACATGTTCCTCCTTTTATGTAGGCCAAACATCAAGACCACTAAGACACAGGATAAGTGAACATCTCAGCGCCATTAGAAATCATAAAATCTCTAATGCTTTATATAAACACACCATGACTCACCAAACTGCACAATTTAAATTTACTATTATTGATAAAATTGATATGCATAGAAACCTTAAAGCAGGCTGGCATGACAGATTAAACAATATGGAATCCTCATGGATCACCAGGTTAGGAGCTCTGTTCAAACCTGGCTTAAATGAAATGGAATAGTTTTTGTCAGCTTATGATTTCATGCATTTGTATATTTGTTAAGACTGACTGTATTCTTTTTAGATAAAGACAAGTTTATAGTCTAATCATTGGATTTTCAAATAGGTGTATAGAGGTTTTTTTGGTGTATATACACCTTTAAATGATGGGATATAAAAGCAATTACCAGGATGTGCTGTTAACACTATATTTTCTTTTTTTGCACTGAAGAAGGCTAAAAATACAGCCAAAACTGGTTTGCAATATATGGATTGAATTTTGCCACTAATAAAGAACATTTAGGCACTTTTCCCCTTTGTGCTGGTTCGTTTTTGGTTTATTTGTGACTTTTGGTTTGAACCGTGCACTAGGTCCACCTTGCATGCAATTTGGTTTGGTCTAAGCACTCAACCAGTAATGAATGATTTGGGCACCCAGGTTGATAGCAACCTGACTTCTGACCACCATGTTGCTTCCATTGTACGGAAAGCTTTCTAAGTGGCCTACCTCATAAGCAAGGGTATCTCATCCAGAGACAAGGAGGTCATAACATCCCTGTATTCTTCCTTTATAAGGTCCATTATTAAGTACAGTGCTCCATTCGGCATGTACCTCGCAAAGCACATGCAGCAACCGGAGAGACCACAGAGGTTCCTCACCAGGAGAATCCAGGTCCTCAAAAATATACCATACACAAATAGGCTAAAAGCACTATCCCTCTACTCAGTTTCATACAGACTCAGAGGAGACCTCTGTCTGGCACACAAGGAGAGCTTGATCCCCTCCTTGATGGGACTGCAGCATATCTGCAAATCAAGCTCCACTTGAGTAACCAATATGTGCAGCCTCAACCTGGTCTGTGACATCAATAGGACTTGGTGGGACAGATTTGTGTCCCAGAGACTCCCCCATCTGTACACCCCCATCTGTGGAATAGACTCCCTCTCCACATCAAGAAGAGTACATCTTTACCCCTTTTTAAATCTGGATAAATGGATGGGAAACAGAAAAGACAGGGGCATTGTGTGCTGACTGTCTAAACATGGGCTAAACTCTTGGCTAGGCTTATAAGGGCCACATGGCCTATAGCCTAGTAACTTCCTATGATCCTATGATTTCATGTTGCAAACCAAGTCAAAGTATGAAATTTAATAAATCTATATTATAAAAATAAAGAGGAATGTGAGTTTATTCCTAATCCCTTGGAATTCTTTCTCATGGGACTCTAATATAATAGAACAACACACAGGTGGACCTATCCAGTTATCAGAATAAAGTAAGTCATATATTTTAATGCAGATATCAGAATACAATAAGTCAAGTATTTTAATTGTGTACACTTATGTGAACAGCTATTTTTCCTTCTTACTTTGTCTGCTGATGGCTGCATTACACTATGGCTATTTTCTGCCACATGCTTTAATCAGAAAGACTTGAATTTGTCTTATCAGATGACAGCTTGTTGTCTCACTTTTTTTGGGTTCATCATACTTCTGTGTTACTATGTCTTTCCACACTTTGAAAATGAGCATACATCTTAGCACAAAAGCATTCCTGCCATATAGGGACAGTTTTGGAAAGGTCTGCATTTACTCCTTAATGAAGGATCAAGCTCTCTAAAGATGCCATATACATAAACTGGTTAGTGACATATATATCTGTAAAGAGGAACAAAGTTAGTTCAAATGCTAAAACTACAGGTGTATGACAATTTAGAGCATCAGTTCAGTAGCCTTAAGAACCAGCTTGGTCTTTGAAATTCTATTCATTTGTATATTCGTGTTATATAAACCACTTAACTAGTAAATAAAATAAATAAATGTATATATAATATTCATGAAACATTGTAGAAAATAATCATATTAGTCATAACTCTGTGCTTTCTTTAAGTGTAAATGATAGGGAAGAGAAAATTAGTAGGGCAGTTTGGTAGTACTTAAAGTTTTTGACTATTTATTTATTTTTTTTATACAAGGCCATCACTATTAACTGCACATATTTATTGTATCATTACTTCTGAAGTGGGAAAAAAGGAAGCATATCATCTGAATGAAATTTAACACCATCTAAACACCACTATTACAAAACCAAGTGTCAAGCTGCTGGTGGGGTATTATTCCTATTTTCTACACTTCAGAATCTGTTGATTCTAGGGTGGGCACGGTGGCGCAGTGGTTAGCATTAACACCTCACAGCAAGAGGTTCTCCTGTTCGATCCTCAGCTGGGGTGCCTTCTGTAAGGAGTCTGCATGTCCTCCCTGTGGTTGCGTGGGTTTCCTCCAGGTGCTCTGGTTTCCTCCCACTTCCAAAAGACATGCTGTAGGTGGATTGGACACTCTAAATTGGCCCTAGGTGTGAGTGCGTGCATGTGTGTGCCTTCTGTGGAAGGTTGGGCGCTGGGCTGGCAACTCAACACTGTAAAACTCCACTGTCAATCATGAGCGGACAGGTAATCCACTGTGGTGACACCTAACTGGGAAAAGCCTCACAGCAAGAGGTTCTCAGGTTCGATCCTCGGCTGGGGTGCCTTCTGTGCGGAGTCTGCATGTCCTCCCTGTGGTCCCGTGGGTTTCCTCCAGGTGGTCCGGTTTCCTCCCACATCCTAAAGACATGGTGTAGGTGGATTGGACACTCTAAATTGGCCCTAGGTGTGAGTGCGTGCATGTGTGTGCCTTTTGTGGAAGGTTGGGCGCTGGGCTGGCAACTCAACACTGTAAATCTCCACTGCCATTCATAAGCGGACAGGTGATCCGCTGTGGCGACCCCTAACCGGGAAAAGTCGGAAGAAGAATAATCTGTTGAGTCTCACCCCAGTCATGCTTTTGTGGTCATTTTAATATACTTTGCATATTGCTGATCTGTGTAGTCCCAGCTATATGGACTGTCACTGGACATTACATATTCTCTCTTCCTATGCTCCTCATTTTTCTATTTCTTTCTGATGGCCTAATTTCTATAAAGTGGAAATACAGTTAACTAGACATCAGTGCTCCTGTATATTCCTGAAAAGAGCTCCCTGCACCTAATGGGCTTATCAAGTTAAAAAATAATAGATAATAATTTGCAGTAATACAGCTCACAATGGGCAGATATAAATATGCATACCGTATATTTTGTGTACTGCATTTTGGTAAAACAGTATATTATTTTTAGGATAGATTTTTGACTCATTTCATGAAGTCCTGCCTAATGGCCTCATGTTGAAGCTTAGAGTTAGTTTAGCTTTCAACCCTCTCTTTTATCAGTGACAGTGCTTTACCTATACCAGATGCTCTCAAACTAATATAAACAACTTTCCCCTAATAGTCTGGTACATCTTCTAATCTAAAACTGATTGCAAGCATTAAAGCAAGTATAATGTCTTCATAGGTTCATAGGTGTGTACTAGGCTAATGGCCCTGGAGCCTTTACAAGCCTAGCCCATAGAAGTGCCTTAGCATCGTACCACCCCGCCGTTAGTTCCCAGTGTCTCTATCAAGCAGAGTCAGTGGAGTGATCCCCGGGGTGAACTTTCTATTACCGGTCCACACATCAAGATTTCTCTTGAAGAGGGCCAATGAGGTGCTCTGCTTGACCTGTATGGGAAGTCTATTCCAGAGCATGGGCAGTCTCTGGGTGAGGAACCTGTCCCTCCAACATGTTCTGTTGATTGTGGTAATGAGGTTGAGGTCTCTGGAGTGTGTGGTGCAGAGGAATTGGGATTTCTTTAGATGTAGCATTTCTAACAGAGCTGGGTTAGACATGGCTTTATAAGTCAAGCAGAGATCACCTCTAAGTAGGTGATATGAGACAGAGAATAGCTGGAGTCTTTTGAGTCTGTCCGTGTAGGACATGTGTTTAATGCCTATGATCCTCTTCGTGAGGTACTTCTATGGCCTATCCAGCTGTTGCAGGTGTCTAGTGAGGTACATGCTAAATGGGGCATTATACTCAATAAGTGGTCTAAAGAGGGAAGAATAGAGAGAGAGAGAGAGAGATGATGACCTCTTTCTTCCTTGATGCAAAACCCTTGGTAATGAGATGTGCCACATAGAAGGACTTTCTGACCACAGTGGCAATGTGGTGGTCGAAGGAGAGGTTGCTGTCAACCTGCTTCACCAAATTTCTTGTAACACCTTCAGTTTTCAGTGGGCTCCTATCAGTGTGATAATTAGTGGGAACTGAGTTTTTACCAAAGGGGATGATGACACATTTTTTGGCATTAAGCTTAAGACCATGGTTTTGACACCAGTCATTGGTCTCAGTGAGGCCTTTCTGTAGGATGTTTGCATCACTTGGGGAGTTAATAATGGTTCCCAGCTTGCAGTCTTCTGTGAACTTGGTCAGCCAGAGTCCCTTTGTGTTATACTGGCCTTCTGAGAAGTACATGCCGAACAGGAGAGGACCCAGGACCGATCCCTGTGGGACTCCACTCGTGACTGGTCAGCAGTCTGACTTGGAGTCTGCTACTTTCACACTGTGTGTTTTGTCTGTAAGCCAGTTTGCAACCCATCTAGTGATATAGAGGTTGATACCAAGTTTGGTGAGTTTATCAATAATTCCCAAGTGAGGAATGGCATCAAATGTCTTGGCCAGATTGAGGTAGGATGTATGCACTACCTTACCTTCATCCACAGCCCTGGTGACTGACTCAAAGAAGTCAAACAGGTTGAGCAGGCATGATCTCCCTTTCACAAAGCCAAATTGCATGGGATCTACAGTTTGGAGATTTCCTATATCTTTGTTATTCAGGTCCATGATGATGCGCTCCATAGCTTTACATATCAGACTCATAAGGCTAATGGGGCAATAATTCCCAGGGTCTGTAGTCGCTCCCCCTTTATGGAGAGGGATGACTGTAGCAGTGCACCATTTGGTAGGGACAAAGCCTAAGGTGAAGCTGTGACTGAACACGGCACACAGATGTGGTACCAGTTTGCTTTGTAGTTCATGTAGAACACAGCCAGGGATATTATTGGGTCCAATGGAAGCTGTATTCTTAGCCTTGGACAATGCAGTTTTAACCTGTGCTGCAGTAATGCTGGGTGCCTGGCATTCTTCCGGTATTGTGATTGCTCCTTTGGGGGGGGAGAGAGGGGTAAAGTTGGCACTGAATCTGTCAGCCAGTATGTTGGCAATATCTGTTGGCTGAGTATAGGAGGTACCATTGTGCAGTATTTCAGAGCAAATCTGGGTATTGCCGTGGAGGTTCTTGATGTAGCTATAGAAGGCTTTGTGATTGTTTTTAGTGTCTGCCACAATTCTGCCTTTATAGCTGGCTTTAGAGGATTTGATGAGGGATCTCAACTTTTTGTTGAGGCCAATAAGGGAGTTTTTCCAGTCATGGGACTTCACCTTCTTCTGCAACAGTTTCTTCCTTCTGTTGTAGAGTTTCTTAATGGCAGAGGACCACCAGACTGGCTTCCTTTTTTTGAAGGAGAGTGTCTTGGTTCTGTTGGGTATGGCTAGTTCCATGCATTTGTCTACATGCTCGTACAGTGCATTGGTGTATAATTTGGCAGTCATGCAGCTATTTTCCATTGGCATGGGTGCCGTGAAGTTAGCCACCTCTGTTTTTAGGATTCCAAAGTCAGCTTTGGAGAAGTTTTTCAAGCTGGTTAAATTTGCGGAGGAGTGTGGGTGAGATGTGGATTTCCATGGTGATTAGTTTATAGTCGGATCTGACCAGGGAGAGATTGACTATTAGTGTAGAGCAATGGTTGACCATGTTAGTAATAACCAGGTCAAGGATGTTGCTTCCTCTAGTGGGGGTCAGAAATGAGCTGGTCCAGGGCACTGGAATTGATGAATTCCAGGAAGTGTTGGGCCAGTGTATTGGTGCTTGAGTAGTTTTCCCAGTTGATGGAGGGGTAGTTGAAGTCTCCTAGTACGAGAATGTTGGGTTGGACCTTGATAGATTCCAGAGTGCTTAGGAATGTGGAGTGAGAGTCTAGGGACATGGCTGGGAACATATAGCAGGCTATGACCTGGATTGCCATCTTACCCAATGTTAGTTGTACCTGAAGTATCTCAGATGCATTATGCTGGGCTACTAATCTGGAGGTGTGCATATCCTTTATGAATATGGAGACACCATCGCCTTTGGAGCTTTGGTCCATGTTTTGTATCCAAAAGTTGTGGAATCAGTTATAGCCTGGTAGTGCAGGGGTGCTTTTTGCTGCTTTAAGCCAGGTCACTGTTACAGCACAATTGTCGATGTTCTCCATTTTGAAGAGTGCTTTGAGCGAGTGCATCTTGAGATTCAGACTTTTAATGTTGAGCAGCATGACCTTCAGATTCCATTTATTTATAGCTGTTACGGTGGTAATTTGGTCTCTGGAACACCGCCTAAAAAAGGCACTATAAGGGTGGTAAGAGCCTTAGCCAGTACCCAGAAACCCAGGGGTGACAGATGCAGGCCATGTCTGACAAAGCATCGAGGTCTGTCAATCATGTCATCCCAAGCAGACAGATACTGGATCCCCTTAGAATATCACCAGAAACTTAGCCAATTATTGAAGTCAATCATTTTTTGTTTGTACTGTGGTATCATTCTGGGTGATGGTAGGCTGCTGCTCAGGGCTGGTGTCATACCTGCCTGGGCCACATAATCCGAGACCTTCACCATGTCTCTTTTCATGTAGTCCAGGGAGGTGTGTCTCAGGTCATTCACACCCACATGGGTAATGACAGAATCATACTTGCACTTGTTGTGGAGTGACCTGAGTGCGTGTGTTATGTGTCGGATTCTGGCACATGAGCGACAGCAGACTGTTACCATCTCCTTATTCAACCTAGTGAGTGGGACATCTGTATGCCTCACTATTGAGTCACCTATGATTAGTGTATTGGGCAAGGTGTTTAGCCTTAGGAGCTTAGGCTGAGGGGCACACTGTAGAGGTGAGCTATGTGTCCTGTGGTTTGTGCTGTGTTGTGGTGGTCGAGTGCATTTCTGTCTTGGAGGTCTCTGCTGTTTGGGTAAATTTCTATTGAGAGCCCCCATGAAGATGGGTGTGTGGTTTGTGTTTTTATGTGAGAGCTGTGATAGTGAGTGTTCTGGAGGGCTATGTGCTCCATGTGGTGTGGTGCAGGTGTTGACGTTCTCTTGACCAGCTAGTCCGGTCTTGGCTGGAGAGTGCATTTATTCTATCGTTATGGAACTGCACTAACAGAAGTTTTCCTAATCATAATATTTTGAATGTTTTGTTTGGTACAGCCAAGTGAGAATCTCCTCTAAACATTCAAACACTCTTGTCAGACACAAAGCTCCCTGAATATGCTAGAGCCCATTGTTGACTGAGTCAAGCTGATTGTAGACCATTGACAAATTCAAGCCAAGTCTGTATTAAAAATTAAATAAGTAACACTACTGAAAGTCTGAAAATCAGAAAAGCACAGCTTGTGCTAATTTATTGTCATGTCAAGGGGACTTTGCTGCTAACATAACCAATCTAAGATAAGAGATAATGTAGTTATGATATAGCCTCAATGAGGTGCGTATTCAAACCAACACTCTAGAAGTAATATATACCAAGTGAGATGAAAACTAACTTTAATTAGCTCATTAACATTAAAGATATGCAAGTTTAACAAAAAAGATTGCATGTGAGTCTAACACAAATGATCGCTTGTGGCCCAGATGTTCATGCACAGCGAACATGGTACAGTCCAACAAAAAAACACTACCACAGGTTTTGTAGAGTACAGTACATTTTTATTAGCCCTGTAATCAACTAAAGCAGACTGCAATTTTACCATCAAGGCCTATTCATAACATCATAATATATAAAGAAAAACACAAAATTATAATCATGCGGATGCTTAAGTTATAGCAGAATGGCATTTAAAGATTCCATTTCAATTTGTGTAAATAAGACAGTAAAATATTATTATTAGAATAATATTTAGACGTCATCATGATCATCATCTTCTTTCGGCTGTTCCCGTTAGGGGTCTCCACAGCAGATCATCTGTTTCCATTTCTTCCTGTCCTCTGCATCTTGCTCTGTCACACCAACCACCTGCATGTCTTCTCTCACCACATCCATAAACCTTATCTTAGGCCTTCCTCTTATCCTGTTACCAGGTAGCTTCATCCTTAGCATCTTTTTCCCAATATACTCAGCATCTCTCCTCAGCACATGTCCAAACCAACGTAATCTTGCCTCTCTGGCTTTGCCTCCATACCTTCCAACCTGGGCTGACCCTCTAATATACTTATTCCTAATCCTGGCCACCCTCGTCACACCCAGTGCAAATCTTAACATCTTTAACTCTGCCACATCCAGCTCAAACTCCTGCCTTTTTGTCAATGCCACTGTCTCCAACCCATATAACATAGCTGGTCTCACTACCCTCTTGTAGACCTTCCCTTTCACTCTTACTGGTACTCGTCTGTCACAAATCACTCCTGACACTCTTCTCCACCCACTCCATCCTGCCTGTACTCTCTTCTTTATCTCTCTTCCACACTCATCATTACTCTGAACTATTGATCCCAAGTATTTAAACTCATCCACCTTCGCCACCTCTACTCCTTGCATCTTCACCATTCCCATATCCTCCCTCTCATTCACACACATATATTCTGTCTTAGTCCTGCTGACCTTCTTTCCTCTTCTTTCTGGAGCATATCTTCATCTCTCCTCCACATTGCACACACACACACACACACACACACACATATATATATATATATATATATATATATATATATATATATATATATATATATATATATACACATACATATATATGCATACAGAGGCTTTATCTAGTAGACAATAAAATGTGCCTATTTTTGGCACAAATGGAAAAAATGCAGCTACAGGTATTAAAATAATTATTCATTAGTTTGGACTTCATTGTGCAACAGTTCAGTTTGTTGACCACTTTAACAGCAATCCTGAAGAAGGTGCAAATACATATTTCAGGCTAACAGTTCTGGGGCACTACAGCAAGTGGCTGGTGTGGTCTTGTTTATTAGGTATTAACTGCAGTTAGCAAAATAGCAGCACCGGTGGAATATAGGGATAATTCCCTGGCTAAGGCTTAGGTGACCCAGGTTCAGTTAGTGACTTGGGCAACTGAGTGAGTGGCTGAGAGGGATGGGTCAGCCAGTCCTTGGTGGGGGGGCATTTAATGATGACACCTCCTAAGAGGAGGCATGTTCTAAAGAGGGGAGTTGCCCTCAGATGTAGTCGAAGGGTGGAGAAGGGCATATAAGTAAAGAAAAAAAAAAACAGATGGTTCTAAAGACAGCTAAGATCTCAGGATGAAAATAGGATCCATGACTGGTCCCAGCAATTCTGGAGTAAGTCTGGGGGTAGGATATTAGCTGGTAGATTGGGCATGGACATGGGGAGCTAGGCCAGAAGAGTAATGTCAAGGGGACCCCAAAAAAATTGTAGTTAGCGGAAAGGTAAAGTTCTGGCAGCTCAGGTAAGATAATGGTTCAGGCTAAAGGTAAACTACATAGGACTGGTGCAACTCCAGGCTTGTTTTATGGGTTATGTTTTATGTTTTATGGATCTCCTTTTTTTATTATGGTGGTTCCTTGGGGTAATGTTAGCATGTTACTGGCTTAAGAGTGGAACCTAGTGATGGAGCCAGGACTGGCTATAATAAGACATAGATGGGAAATGAAGTGCTTAGAGATTTGTATAGAGCTGTTTGGGTCTAGGATACATAGAGAGCTCAGAATCTATATAATAGGGCATTTACATTTATAGTGGTAGACTATACTGCTCAGTGTAGATTGCACTTCTCAGTATCAAGCTATTTCCAGATATTTCCTGCCTATTTCACTGAGATAATATATCTAAGATTCATATTAGACCACTTTCCAGTGGTGATGGAAAGGACTTTTTTTGGGGCCCTTGAGAGAGAGAGGGAGAGTAGGTGTGGTGTCTTGTTGCTAACATTTTTTGACATGGAAGGGGCAATGTGTTCTCTGGAGAAAGGTAAAAGATATTCTGAAGTTAGTGCAATGAGAACTTAAGGCCAAAGAAATACTTAGTTTGGCAGTGTTTGTAACCCTAAGAGGAGTGCCAGTATTTAGGGGTAGTTCATATGGTGAAGCACAGACAGGAATCCAAAACTGTCTTGCAGGAATCAGTAAGTTTAGGTTGAATGAGACCTTGGTCCATCTAAACAGAGATGCTGGTAGCATGCAATGTTTTACAAGAAAATATATGAAAATATTTGAATATGGTGACCTACAGTGCCACCTGATCATTATAGAAGTTTTAGAACTTCCTTGTAAGTCATTGGCTAAGCTGACTAACTCTTAAGAGAAACAGAAATTAGTCCTGTCATTCTGGTCTACAATTTTTGGTTATACATATTCCATCTGAGAGATAGTTCAGTAATTAGTATTCTACAACAAAGGAATTTACATCAGTTATACTACTAGTGAGGTACAGGATGACCTGAACTGGAGTGACCTCACAAGATTCTCTGGTGATTTTCGGTTCCATAATACATGGTGATGTCATTGTGGCCATTAAATCTTTCCTGTCTCTTAAATCAACATGATCGGATGGTAGTGTGATATAAGCCAAGTGACCAAAGCAGAATACTATGTAACCATCCCATCACTGGAATGGCCAGAGAATTCTAGCTCATCAGTTGCACAGCCAGAAAATCACATTACCAGCACCAGAAGAGGATTCTAGTGTGTCATATGCTTTCTCATGGAAAATTCAATGTATTTGATTGTGCTACATATAACATGCATTTTGGAAATTGGTGAATGATCTAATGATAGAATGAATTGTGATTATGCTAGAATATGTCTTGTGAAGCAGGCTTCTTATAGCTACTTAATAAATAAACATATCTATATCTTAATGTTGTACAACAGTGTTTAGGAAAAATAAGTTTGTGACATAAAAATTCTATTTTGATCTGCATCCCTTACAAAAGAAAAATGACCTAATGTCTCCACTTTTGGCTAAGAATGTCAACAAATCAAAACAGCAAATGCTTGTTATACCTAAACAAATTTCATTGTAGTTAATTAAGTCTGGTGAACAGCTGCTGATATTCATTATATAATAAATCCTAAACATGTGATAGGGAGCAAAGCAGACTAGCATGACCAGTACAAAAGACAGACTTTTTATCTGAACCCAAAATTCCTGTCGGGCAATGAATGCACCTTTCAGCTGTTTCGTAACTCTGGCAAGTATAACAATCTGTACAATAAAAAGCACAAAAATAACAGCTAACATAACAGCAATAACAAAGAAGTTTAAAACAGATACATATTCATTGGTTAGTTCTTGGTGAAACTGAAAACATTCCTCCTCTTTGTAATTGTTGTGCCGTCCATACTGAGACATGAATAAAGGAAATACACAGATAAGTGCTACAATCCACACAGAGCTGCTAGCCAGTACAGCATGTAATAATCTATAAAATGCAACTTTGTCTCTGCGTTTAAAATAACTGATGTATCTAATGACCAGTATTGAAACATAGAATAAAAAAGCAAGATACATATGGCAATGAATTGCACCACTAGCTATTTTGCAAAATGAAACTCCAAATGCCCATTTGTAAGTGACAAAATAATAAATGCGAAATGGTACAGTGATGAGAAAGAGAACATGCACCACTACAAGGTTTATGATAGCTATTGTTGTCACAGATAAGGAGCTGTTGTTATATAGGGAAAACATCATATAAATGCAGCCTATAATTCCACCAATGAGTACAGTACTATAAATAATAACAACCACTATATTGGTATTGTCTTGATTTTTGATAGGAGAACAACAGTCAAAATCTTGAGGGAAACTTGAATTATTACATCTCTGATTATCCATTTTCTTTGGAATACCTAGAATAAAAAAAAATGCACTGTTTAGGATTTCTGGTTACTATAATGACCTTTTCACATCATGTGTTCCTTATTTTTTATATACCTCCCTATAACTGACCATCAGTTGCCACCAGCTGTTCTCCTCATTCACCAGATCTACTGGCCCATCCACCTTAGTCACCTGTGTCTCAACTTGACCTATGTCTGGAGGCAGTGAAGAGGTTAGGATCCTCATGCAGCATTATACTACAGCTTGGGAGTGCATTATCCCATGGCAGCCCTGAAAGCTCCAGAATGGCTGCCTTTAGAGGTGTCTGCATTCTTTATGTAGTGGCAACCTCTGTACCAAGCAATATGTTCTTTGTAGCAGAGAGCTCAGCAGCTCTTAATGTTGCCATTACGGCAAGTCTAGGATGCCTCCCTTCCTCCCCCCAGGATTGGGGACTCAGCATTGACTGCTCATGCTCACCTTCTCCCATCTGGTCCTTCCACCTCCTATGCCACTTATCATGCATGGGTCATCCAGAGTGCAGTAAGGGCTTTATCCATCTGCATCACAGGACTGGGGTTCATTGTTTAATTTCTTGTGTGTGTGGTTTATCTTAATCTTTTTGGTTCTGTTTCACAATAAAAGTTTCCTTATTATTCATTTTTAATCTTTTTTGTGTGCATTTGCTAGCATAGTTCAACTGTTGACTGGGTAGCTGTACAGAATAATGATTAGTGCTTTGAGGACAGCACAAAGGTTGATGTACTTTAGCATTCTTTATATTTCTCATACCATACCAGTTCATATGGTCTGCAAATCAGTTTCAGATGTAAATTCTGTTTCAACAAAGCTTCTACAGTATAATTTGAAGAAAGGTGTGTTTTTTCATAATGTTCATGATGCCTCCCTCTAGGATAAATGATAAGAATATATGCACAGACTAGAAAGATGCATTGCTTCTTTTCATCTTATCAGGAAATGCCATATGTTATTTATCTTCTACATTCTTATATATTCACACAGTGAGTAGTTTAACAAAACAAAGTAGTAACCAGCTTATTTCCAGATGCAGTCAACAGAACAGGAAGCAAGTAATCATAAATATGGACTAATACAGCTGAGGAAAGAAAAGGTAACCTGTACAACAAAGAAAAACATAAGCCATAGTAGAAGACCATGTTAGAACTAAATTAGACTTATGAGGCTACTTGGCATAATTACTAAAAGTTCACAAAGAAGTGAGCATCTGCATTGGATACTGTTGAAGGCAAGTACCTAGGGCAGGAACATCTTGCAGTTAAAGTTGAAACAGTCACAAAATTATATTGCATCATTTCTGAGATATGATGGGTAGTTTGGAGGTGGGAGTCATCCTGTGTCAAAATGTTTGAAAATACAGGGTACATTTTGGCAGATTTTATCACACTGACTGACTCCATGCTAAGAAGAACCTGCCATGAGATTTGTGGTTACAGTACAGTTGCCAGGTTTACAATCATGGATTTCATATTGTCTTTTCAGATTGGAATGATGACATTTCAACTACAGTTTGTTGGCTGAAGATAGTTGAACTCTGATAGTATTTTTCAATATTGTGCAATGCAGGTGAAGCCAGCCATATGGATATCCACTTTTTCAATTACATTTTAATTGAATTGACACTATTATTTTATTACACCATTTAGCTGGGACTTTTCATGGAAGTGATGTCTTCAACAATTTGTTGCAGTTTACCTGCTGACTGTATTTGTTAAAGTTTGTTTTCATTACTTTGTTTTAGCAGCATTTTTTTATGGCACATACGTCACCATGTACTTTTTATTTAATTTATGTCATGCATCCAAATTTGGCTTTCATTTTTTTCTTTCTTTATTTATTTTTTAAGTACTCATTTCAATTGTATCTTTATTGTTCTTATATTTGCGGCTGTTAAGGAGTTTGGTATGGTGCTGGTTTGGAATTTGGGATTTTAAGGAGACCAGGATAGCCTCAATATTTCTGCAGGAGAAAATTAAAAGGAGTCGTGGAAAAAAAAAGATACTACTTCACACATTCAGTAAAATACTGTCAGTATTATAGTTTTCCTATATAGTTGATCATAAGTTATTTAGCTTTGCATGGTATGAAAGTAATTTTTCAAGAACACTGCTTTCTTCTTTTATTGCATTTATTAGTTAATTTGTTCCACAAGATGGTATTAGAGATATGCTTTATATCATTGTGTTTGCCAATAGCAGGAGTAAAGACACAACAGTAATTAACAGAATATTTTTGTGATCTTATTGTAGCTTATAAATTGTATTTCCTTCAGATGCTTCATGTTTTAAACATATGCTTTCAAATACAGTTTTTTTTTGTGTGTGTAGATGAGTGCTTTGTATTGGGGCTCAGCCATTAAACTTATCCATTTGCACTATGTTTTGTGCTAGCGACAGCAACAAAGCACAAACTGTTACATCTTTATATGTAGATGATTGCTAACTTTGTTTTGAAACTCAACAGACAAGTTGGATCATTTACTGCACTGGGATGAGGTGAGGCAGCAGAAAAGCACAAACCGTTAAATAATTATATGTAGATAATTGCTAACTATATAATAGGACTCAATAGATGATATAGTCTCTTAACTCTGTACAAATATGTGATGATCTCCTAACTCCCTGCTGATGGTGGCCTTCATGCCTGTCTCTCACCTTCCTCATCTGTTGCCCCTGAATGACAAGAAGTGGGTTGAAACAAATGAACCTAGAGGAGGTGGGGGCTCTACTGCTTCAGGACTGACAGAGAGCTCAAAAACAGATAAAAATGTATTATATTCAGTTATTCATCTATGGGTAGATAGATGGATGGAATGGTACAATGCTACCAAAACTGACAATTTATTTTTCGGCATCTACTTTATGTGCTGTAGATGCTTGGAGAAAACGATTGAAAGAGAACACAGAAGTGTCACTTTTAGTTCAGTTTCCTTCTTAGAATTTTTTAGTTCAATTTTTTGTGTTAAAAATAAATGTACCAAACCCTACACACGTAGAATGCAAGTATAGCAGTCTTAGCTTGCTGTTATGGTAACAGAGTGTGACAAACCTTGTTATAACCATTTGCCTTCCTGTCCCAAGGATGCTTCTCACCATACGATCCCTGTAAACACTACAGTACACATGTACTGCTGATTTCTATTACACATTTAACATATCCTGGTTCACAGACCTTTTTCAGTGATTCAGCAGACCCTATTTACATGAAATGTTGACTTTTGACAAATATACTTGGGGTTAAAATTTAGATTCCTGTGCAAAATCAGCAATGCACATGTACAGTGGTATTAAAAATCATAGAGCCAGGACTCCCCAAAAGGAAAAACTAATGAGTTCACAGTGGGCATAATAAAAAAAAGAAAGCAACTCACAGGCACTAGCAATATTTACTGTATCAACTGCTAGTTTCGTTGCTCAGGCTCACAGCTGTGATTATTATAATCTTATTGTCTCTTATATAAATTTATCAGAGTCCATGTGTGCATGTAACATAAATATACATTTTGAAAGGGCATCTACATGCTTGACCTGTTTTGGAAGGTTATTTCATAACGTGGCAAATCTTACTGATACTGAATTTGTTTGGAGTTATATTTCCTTGTCATGCATAATAAAGAACTTCTATCATGGACTCCAACAGCCGGTATTTGTTCCTTAGGAAGCGGTAAGAGCAGTTTTCCAAGAGGTAAAGTATCTGGAGATCATGTGAAATACAGTATAAGCCTTTCTGATTAGATACATGTTACATTGTACATGAAGGGAGATGTTCTCCAATTACTGTTCAGACATTTCATACTAAACATCACTCTAGTATAGTACTAACCAAACAGATAGCATCAGATTCCAAGAACCAGGCTCCATAATGGTTGACTTATATATTTGGATAATCTTAAGCATGCTAATGTCACATCAAATGTTATGATTATAAAATACAGAATGGATCCTCGCAAACTTTTAAGGGTTAGAACAGGAATTATAAATGAAGTGTGCAGAACTAATATTCTACAGTACTGTTTCAGTATTCTTTTGAGCAAGAAGTCATTATGCACCTGTTCTCATAGACTTTACTTGGTTGAATGACATGACAAGAAGCTCTCTACATGAAGCAATACGGTGACAATGTTTTTCTTTGTTGTAGCCATAAGTAACCAAAACAGAGTTTTTTGTTTTTTATCTTTTGTGTGATACTCATATCCAGGCACATAACTGCTCAGGCTGACTCTAATGAATTCTGTGAGGGACTATTACTGTTTTCCCTGTCTTGTTAACAGGAAGGATACACAGGCAATTCCGTAACCAGTCAAGCAAGCAACAAGATATTTTTGAGTTTAACAAAACAGAAATACGGCATTGTGGAGCTGTGTGAAAATAAAACTGATTATATGTCATGTAGTAAAGCAGAATTAAAGTCCTTTTAAAGGACATGGACATTATAGGTTCGTAAGGTCACAGTAGGTTATTGATCAATTGGACTAACTGTACCCTAGCCAACAATCCCACCCATTTACCAGTACACGAATTAATACCAGACCCATAACTGTACCCTAACCAACAATCCTACCCATTTACCAGTACACGAATTAATACCAGACCCATAACTGTACCCTAGCCAACAATCCCACCCATTTACCAGTACATGAATTAATACCAGACCCATAACTGTATCCTAGCCAACAATCCTACCCATTTACCAGTACACGAATTAATACCAGATCCATAACTGTACCCTAGCCAACAATCCTACCCATTTACCAGTACACGAATTAATACCAGACCCATAACTGTACCCTAGCCAACAATTCCACCCATTTACCAGTACACAAATTAATACCAAACCCATAACTGTACCCTAGCCAACAATCCCACCCATTTACCAGTACACAAATTAATACCAGACCCATAACTGTACCCTAGCCAACAATCCCACCCATTTACCAGTACACAAATTAATACCAGACCCATAACTGTACCCAAGCCAACAATCCCACCCATTTACCAGTCCATGAATTAATACCAGACCCATAACTGTACCCTAGCCAACAATCCCACCCATTTACCGGTACATGCTAGAAGTCTAAACCTCAAAATGCACTCTCTCGAGGCACTCCTAAAAATGGAGAACATCGATATCTGTGCAGTAACTGAGACCTGGTTCAAGGCTCCAGAGAACACCCCTGCAATACCAGGCTACAATTCTTACCACACTTTTCGGCCACAAAACCAGGACCGAAACACTAAAGGTGGAGGAGTGTCCATATTCACCAAGGATATTCACATCTCCAGGCTAGTTGCCCAACACAATGCATCTGAAATTCTCCAGGTGCAATTAACACTAGGTAAGACTGCAATCCAAACTGTAGCTTGCTACAGATCCCCAACCATGCCCCAAGATTCTCACTACACCTTTCTAAACATACTGGAAAATATTAAGATACAACCAAACACCCTAATACTGGGTGATTTCAACTACCCTGCCATTAATTGGGAAAACTACTCAGGTACCAACTCCTTTTCCCAACGGTTCTTGGAATTCATAAATACCAACGCCCTGGATCAACTAATCCATTGTCCCACCAGGAGCTCCAATATCCTAGGCCTGGTCATTACCAACATGGGAGATAGATGCTCCACACCAGTGGTCACCCCCTCATTGATCAGGTCTGACCATAAGCAAATCACCCTTGACATCCACATCCCACCCCCACCCCACAGTAAGGAAACCTCCTTGAAAAACTTCTCCAAAGCCAACTTCAAGCTACTGAAGTCAGAAGTGACAAACTTCACAACACCCACGCAGATGGGATCTGGAAGTTCGACTGCAGAATCCTACACTAAGGCACTGTATGAGCACATCCACTCGTGCATGAATCGTGCCATCCCAAATAGAACCAAGATGCTGTTCTCCAAAAAAAGGAAGCCAATCTGGTAGTCCCCTGCTATAAACAAACTATACAACAGAAGGAAGAAACTGTTGCAAAAAAGAGGAAAATCCCAGGATGCAAAAAACTCCCTCACCAGCCTCAGTAAGAAGCTGAGATCCCTCATAAAATCCTCAAAAGCTAGTTACGAAAATAAAATTGCCAACAATTCCAAAGACAACCACAAGGCATTCTACAGTTATGTCAAGAAACTAAATGGCAATGCTCAGATCTGCTCTGAGTTACAACAGAATGGCATTAAATATACTGATCCCAAGGATATTGCCAATATCCTGGCAGATCGATTTAGTGCCAACTTCACCCCACTCTCACCCCCTAAAGGGCCCATCTCAATACCAAAAGTTTGCCAAATTCTGATAATCACGGCCACACAGGTAGAAACCGCACTCTCCAAAGCTAAGAATACAGCATCCGTGGGATCAGATGACATCCCAGGCTGTGTACTACATGAACTACAAAATGAACTGGCACCTCACCTAAGTGTCATGTTTAATCATAGCCTCACCTCAGGCTTTGTGCCCACTGAGTGGTGCACAGCTACAGTTATCCCACTCCACAAGGGAGGATCCACCTTGGATCCCGGGAACTACCGTCCCATCAGTCTGACAAGCCTGATTTGCAAGGGCATGGAACGCATTATCATGGAACTTATAAACAAAGACATTGGCAACCTTCAAACACTGGACTCCACCCAGTTTGGGTTTCTGAAGGGCAGATCTTGTCTCCTGAATCTGATTGACTTCTTCGAATCAGTCTCCAGAGCTGTGGACGAGGGTAAGTCAGTCCACACAGCCTATCTGGACCTCGCCAAGGCCTTTGACACCATCCCCCACTCTGGAATCATAGATAAACTTACTAAGCTGGGCATAAATCCCTACGTCACTCGATGGGTTGCTAAATGGCTTACTGACAGAACCCAGACAGTAAAAGTAGCCGACTCCAAATCCAGCTCCAGACAAGTGACAAGTGGAGTACCTCAGGGTTCAGTCCTGGGACCACTCTTGTTTGGCATCTACTTCTCTGAAGTACAGGCCAACACTAAGGGACTCTGGCTAACAAAGTTTGCAGATGACTGCAAACTGGGAGCCATTATTGAATCCCCAAATGATGTGGATATTCTACAAAAGGGCCTTACAGAAACAGATGCCTGGTACCAGAGCCATGGGCTCAAGCTTAATGCCAAGAAATGTATAGTTATCCCCTTTGGAAAAAACATGTACCCATGAATTACCACATAGGTGGCAGGACACTAAACATCGAAAGTGTGATGAGAGAATTAGGGACACAGGTGGACAGTGGTCTCACTTTCGATAACCACATTGCCACAACAGTCAGGAAATCCTTCTATGTGGCACACCTCATCACTAAGGGCTTTTCATACAGAAAAAAGGAGGTCATTGTCCCACTGTACTCATCCCTCATTAGACACATTATAGAGTATAATGCCCCATTTGGTATGTACCTCACAAGACATCTGCAACAGCTGGAAAGGTCACAGAAATACCTCACTAAAAGAATCACAGGCCTAAAGCAGATGCCATATACTGACCGTCTAAAAAAACTCCAGCTATACTCTGTGGCATATCGTCTACTCACAGGTGATCTCTGCTTAACATACAAGGCCATGTCAAACCCTGAGCTGTTGGACATGCTCCACTTAAAGAAATCCCAATCCCTCAGAGCCACATGCTCCAGGGATCTAAACCTTGTCATCACAATGAACAAAACATGCTGGAGGGATAGGTTCTTGACCCACAGACTCCCCATACTCTGGAATAGACTGCCCATACATGTCAAGCAGAGCGCCTCATTGGCCCTCTTCAAAAGGAACCTTGATGATTGGATGGGAGATAGGAAATTCACCCCGGGGATCATGTCAGTCGCCCTGCTAGACAGGGGCCTGGAGAAGTAAATATTGTGGGAAGAAATATCCAGGGAATTGTTATGGCTAGGCTTGCATAGGCCCTAGGGCCGATAGCATAGTACCAACCTATGAACCTATGAACATGAATTAATACCAGACCCAGACCTAGTTTCAGTCCCTTTCAAAATGGAACCAAACATCTGAAGTTGGAATATAACCCACAACATTCTAATCTTCCAGCACCAAAGGCAAACATGCTACCTGTTGAGCCATTAACACTACAGTTTGCAGCCTGTTTTAGCCAGCTATGGGACCAAATTGGGGATGGAAGGAATATGCTGATGATTAACACCTGATTACAACAAAATAAAATATTAATTGTAGGAAATTAAAATAAATAAATTCTAGTGTTTGAGTGGGTATATGCACACTTATTCCCCTTTGAATATGGCACCTCTGCTGCAGAAGGAGGTAGTTAGTCAGGTGAGAGCAGCAAGGAAAGAGGGCTCCAAATAACCCAGATGGCAGGAGAGCAGAGCTGAGTGGCACACAATGGGGTATAGCTTGGAGCAGAACCAAACAACATTTTCTGCCCCACCTTACAGTGATATTAACTTTTCACAGAGGAACACGTAGCAGTGTAGCATTCCATTCATCTAACTGCAGGCTAGCCCAGGAAAGCATGACAGATCAAAGAATACTGCAGGTTAGGGCAGGCTTATTTGGGTCAGCAGAGAACATCACCAGAGAAGGAAGAGGAGGAAGAGGCCAGAGTTTGATATCCGATGGGGTGAGTAAGAGAAAAGACTGAGTCAAAAATTTAGTAGACAGAGGCACAGGTATTTAAGGGGCCATTACAATGAATATTGTACCTGTCAGTCAAAATAAGGGAAAGCAGTTATAGTAAGAGGGGAGCAGCAACAGGCTGAAGGAGAGGGGAGTGAGATGTTCAGTAGGCTATAGGATAGGGGTGTCACTCATTATGCCTTTGGGTGGACAGCGAAACTGAGGAGTTTCAGATAAGCATTTGGAAACTAGAGAGGGCAGCTGGTTGGCTAATCAGATAGGAAGAAAAGAGAAGGACTGGAGAGGATGAGAGGACAGGAGAGAGGAGAGGATGAAGTGAAGTAAAAAGGCAACAAGCTAGAGAGAGTAGGGCATTGGGACAGGTGGTCAGAGAAGTAAAAGTGGTAGAAAGATGACTTCAAATGGAAATAAGTGGGGAGTGGACAGGAAGACAGTGGAAGGAAATAAGGGGACAGAGAACAGACAGAAGTTAAGGTGGATGGAAGGAAGAATTATGAATGGAAAGCAGCCAGAAAAAAGTGGTTGAAGAGCAGGAAACCAAGACAGAGAGACAAGGGCAGAGATTTAATGAGCAAGGGAGGATAAGGATTGTGAGAGATGGTCTGGCAGGTGGCAGTAGTAGAAATAGAAGAGGAAACTAGGTAGAAATGGAAGGAACATTTTGCCAGAAGAAAATTAGAAAGGAAAGTTAGCGGAAAATGTAGTCAGAAGACAAGGAGAGTAAGGTGCCTGGAGGTAGGAAAGCATAGCAGAAGGGGAGGAGCAGGTAGGGATACCTTAGAAAGTACAGGAGGTTGTTGCTGGTGGGGCTTTAATAACAAGAGACATAATGTGGAAAACAGAGAAAAAGATGCATTTTGTGAAGTGGAACATGTTCACAGACATACCTCTCACCAAGGTAGATATAGTAGTGACCAAGTCTTGTCACAAAAGGAAACAAATGCCAGCATTTAGTGGGAAATAATAACTTGGTGGAAGGGACTGTGGAAGAAACAATGGAGAGCAAAAAAGTGTGCAGGAGCTTGGGAAAAATGGTTGTGTGGTCAGAAGTGCCACGTGCATCAGGAATCTGTCTGTTTAATTTTTCCATGTCTTTTTGGTTTCTAATACCATGATAGAAATGGATCCCATTCCTAAGTCAGGGTTTACTTAAAGTTCATGAAATTAGTACTGTTTCATTATTTGACATTAGACAAAAGTGCTCTTTGCAGCTCTCGTAATGTGCCTAGAACTGACACTTTCTGCAATTTATACAGTTACATATATTGGAAACATGTCCAAATATGACTGCTGATTCCTTTTCATTAGACCTATTGCTCCTATTACTATTATTGGAATTGTCTGGGTATCTTTATTCTACATTGGTCTCATTTCTGCCTGCAAATCCTGATATTTTATGACTTTGTGTCTCTCTGTATGTGACACACTGTATTCACTAGGTGTAGCAGTTTCAGTGATCAATGCTACTTATGGCTTTCTTTCATGGACTACTATATCTGGTTTTCTCATATCTATCTTTTGAACTTTTAGTAATGGGTGATCCCAAGTGGTATATACTTCTTCATTCTTTATAATGCCTTTTGGTTCATGTTTCCATTATTTCTCAGGTACTTCTATATTGTAGTGCTTGCACAATCCCTAATGCAACAGTCTTGCCACATTATTATGCCTTTAAGTGTATAGGTCCTCTGCCATGAGTGTATTACACCCAATAACAAAGTGTGTGACTATTTCCAATTATTTTTTACAGAACCAACATTTGTCTATTCCTCCCACATTTTCAGTGGACTTTGAGAGCCAGTCTGTATGTAGTCCACTATCCTGGGCTGCTATTACTAACCTTTCATCTTTTGGTTTCAACTCACCTCTCCCTAATAATTTCTGCTTCAATTCCTGATAAATATGAGGTTTCAGGAAATCTCTGTATGTGCCACTATATTGATTGCTTTTCTACCTTTCTTTCCTTCTTATCCCGTCCTCCTACCTATATTCTTTCTTTTGGTTTTCTGGCACATTCAGTTGCTGTCTGATTTTTGTCTACTTCTGGTTTGATCTCCATTCCTTCTTGACACTGGAATGTTTCTGCTAAATTAAGCAGAGAAGTCAACATAGACTTCCTATCGTCAAGTTTTAAAACGTTCACTATGTTTGGATCTGATGATGTCAACATATGTATGCAGTCCCATGATATGTAATCAATTTCAAGGAGGTCCATGCCTCCTTCAGGGCGTGGAATATATAATATTGATATACACTGATTTTTATATATCATTTGATGGGTCTGCTTCATAGGATTGAAATTTCAGAACATTGAACCTCTGATCATTGAAGACCAGAGGATCGAAGTTTTGAAATATTGAACCTACGGAAAAAAATCTAAAATGTGAAAACTTCTTATTTCACATTTTTGCAGGTACTCCCCCAACACCCCCTGCTACTTAATATACCAACTCCGAGATTGCACTACATTGAAGAGAATGGTAAAGTTCGCATTCTGCATTGTAAAGCAATCTCCATTCACAAAGTTCAGTATTTCAAAACTTCAATCCTCTGGTCTTTGATGATCAGAGGTTCAGTGTTCTGAGATTACAGTCCTTTGAAAGGGATCCCATTTGATATGTGTGAAGATTTTTTTCTTTTCTTGTGCAACTGGACCAAAACCTTCTTGAGACAGTCAATCACATCAAAACTTTTAGTTATGTACTTACCATAACTTTAGATGTTTGGGATCCATCTCGCCTACATTCAATACTGATGGGCACGGAGCCAATCCCTCGGCTCCGACTCGGCACGCTATGCTATAGAGCGAGGCCTCTTATTAGCTGAGCTATTTCTTATCCCAGGATGCACCACCACTAATCCCACAGATCTTGTTTGTCCGCATTCATGCACACATGCACAACTTGTTTATATAACATTGTTAGATGTTTCAAGATGAAACAACAGGATTCGGACCTTCTGATATCCTCTGATCTCCAAGGAAGGGGGAAGGAGGGTGGGTTATTGAGATGTAGGCGAGATGGATCCCAAACATCTAAAGTTATGGTAAGTACATAACTAAAAGATGTTATGTGATCCTATCTCGCCTACATTCAATACTGATGGGACAGCGTCCCTAGCACCTAAATCCTGGGTGGCTCATTGGAAAACACTCCTGAGCACTGTGGAACCAAATGAAGCTCATCCTCTAGATGCCACATCCAATTTGTAGTGGGAAATGAAAGTGTGCAGGGAAGACCATGTAGCCGCAGCACAAATGTCACTAATGGCAAGCTTAGAATGAAATGCTACCGAAGTAGCCATAGCCCTTGTAGAATGAGCTTTGACAGAGGTGGTAAGCTCTTTGTTAGAATAAGAATAAGCTTGAGTAATACAGTCCCTGATCCATTTGGCAATAGTGACCTTTGTGACGGCTTTGCCCAATTTATTGTCTGCAAAGGATACAAACAACTGATCTGTTTTCCTTGCTTGTTTGGTCCTATCTAAATAAAAACGCAACTGCCTGTGGACATCTAATGTGTGGAATATGAATTCCGCTTTGTTAGAATACTTTGGAAAGAAGACTGGAAGTTCTAATGATTGTTGTAGGCAGAAACTAGAACAAACTTTAGGGACAAAGGAAGGATTTGGCCTGAGAGATACTCTGTCTTTGTGAAAAACCAAGTACGGAGGTTTTACAGACAAAGCTTGAAGCTCTGAAACCCTTCTGGCAGAAGTAATTGCCACCAGAAAGGCAGTTTTCCACGATAGAAATTTTAAATCACATGTCGCTGCCGGTTCGAAGGGGAAGGAAGTTAAGGAGCGTAACACCACATCGAGATCCCATGGAGGAGCAGGATGAGAAATCGGAGGTCTTAAAAGCGCAGCACCTTTCAAGAAGGTCTTACACAATCTGTTGCTTATTAAAGGTGGGTTTATAGATTCGTGAAAATTGGAAATAGCTGCCAATTGAACCTTGATGGTAGAGACTGAAGAGCCTTGATTGAAAAGAGAAGTTAGAAATTTCAGCACTTCTGATACGGGAATAGTGATGGGATCCAGGCCCCGGTGTTGAGCCCAAATAGCAAATCTTTTCCATTTGCTAGAATACAATTTCTTTGTAGCAGACTTGTGGGCCAAAGATAAGATGTGTACAACTTCTGGATCCAATGTATGACTCCTGACTATAGTCGGAAGAGGAGGAGCCAAGCCGTCAATTTTAAGGTGTGAAGGGACTGGTGGAATAGTCCCGACTGATGAACCAAAAGGTCTGGGATCTGATCCAGGAACCATGGACCTTCCAGAGCATATTTCTGGAGATAGGGGAACCATACTTGACGAGGCCAGTAAGGAGCAACTAAGATCATTTTGCTCCCCAAGAGAGATGCCTTTTGGATCACCCTGGGAAGGAGAGGAACTGGGGGGAAGGCATAAAGCAAGCCGGTGGGCCAAGGACGGGCTAGTGCATCCATGGGGCTCTTCCCCAGAGCTGGGGTGAAGGAGAAGAACTTTTTGCACTTTGCATTCAGTGGAGTCGTGAAGAGGTCGCAACACGGAACTCCCCATTTGCTGAAAATCTGATTTGCAACTGTAATGTTCAGAGACCATTCGTGAGGAGAGAGGATGGTTCTGCTCAGTCTATCGGCTATCACATTGGACTTGCCCGGGATATGAGTAGCCACTAGAAAGCGTTTGGTCGACACTGCCCATTCCCAAACTCTCATGGCCTCTCTGCAAAGAGGATAGGATCTGGTCCCTCCCTGTTTGTTCAGGTACCAGACAACTGACATGTTGTCTGAGTGAACGGCAATTACGCCCTGAGGGAGGTAATCGTGAAGGGCTTGAAGAGACAGAAGCACCGCCTTCATTTCTAGGATGTTGATATGAAGTAGGGTCTCTTCTGGGTGCCATTTGCCTTGGACTGACCTGCCCAGGGAATGCCCCCCCCCACCCCATCTGGGAGGCGTCCGTGGTCAAAGTGGCCGCAGGAGGAGGTGGAACAAAGGGTCGTCCCTGATCCAAATTGGAGGGCACTAGCCACCAGCGAAGGTCCCGTTTGCAGGTTTCCGTGATCCATATGAGGTGACTGAGAGGGAGTTCCTGAAAGGACCACTGAGCTGAAAGAATCCACTGGAGAATTCTCATGTGCAACCTTGCCAGGGGAACTAGAAGAACCGTGGCGGACATGGATCCCAATAGCTGCAGGACCATTCTGGCTGGGGCTTTGGATCTGGGAAGTAAGGCTCGAACTTGAGCCTGTATGGTTTGTATCCTGTCTGTAGGTAGATAGACCCGCATTCGGTTTGAGTCTATCTCTACCCCTATGAATCTTATGCGTTGAGATGGCAGCAACACAGACTTTGGCCATTTGAAGGTGATTCCAAGGGAATTGCCCAGTGATATAGTGTTTTGTAGGCTCCGCAATAGTAGATGCTTGGAGGTGGCAGTTAGGAGCCAGTCGTCTAGATACGGAAACACCTGGAATCCTAGACTTCTCAGGTGAGCAGTCACGACCGCCAAACATTTGGTGAACACCCTGGGGGCTGTGGTGAGACCAAAGGGCAGTGCGCGGAACTGAAAATGACTGCCTCCTAGGCTGAAGCACAGATGTCTCCTGGACGCTTGATGTACCATGATATGGTAATAAGCATCCTTGAGATCTATGGAGCACATCCAAACACCTTTCTCCAGCAATGGGAGAATGGTTTGTAGGGTGACCATTCGGAACTTGGACTTTTTGACTGAACGGTTTAGAATGCTGAGATCCAAAATGGGTCTCAAGTCCCCGGTCTTTATGGCACCAAAAAGAATCTTGAGCAAGTCCCTAATCCGATCTGGTCTGCGGGGACCGGTTGGATGACTCCTTTTTGCAGCAGCTTTGAAACTTCTGAGGCTGCAGTTTCCCGTTGACTGGGTGGCGGGTCCGGGATTTTTTTGGACTGAGGTGGAGAGTGAGAGAAAGGGATGGTGTAACCTCCGGCGATAATTCGAAGCACCCATCGGTCCTGAGTGATACCTTCCCAGGCTTTTAGGTGCTTTGAAAAATGACCCCCGACTGGCTCTGGAGCTGCACAGTTGGGCAATCCCTCAGGGACTGTGAAAGGCTGAAGAGCCATGAAAGGACTCGCGGTCTCCAGTGTTGCAAGGGCCTCTGCCGCCTCTGGGACGGCGTCTTCCAGAAGAATTTCCCCCTCCCCTGCCTCTGGAAGGGGGATCGTCCTGCTGTGAGGGGTAAGACTTCTGAGATCTATGGAACCACATTTTCCCTCCTCTTTTAGCCTTGGGGTAAGGCCGAAAGGGAGTGGAAAATCATGCCCCTACGGCAGTCAAAGTCTTACCTTCTTGCTCGCAGCGGGTCAATGTGTCCTTTACCTTGGGTCCAAACAAGGAGGACCCATCAAAGGGGGCGTCGGCAAAGGAAGACTTAAAGGCCTCCGCAAAATGACACAGGTGGAGCCAGGCTTGTCTCCGTAGAGCAATGCCTGTACCCGCCGCTCTACTCGCCCCTTCGGCCGCATAGGAAATGAGCCTCATGAACGAGTTTGAAATGGACGACAGTGTAGCCAGCTGAGAGCCAACCGTCTGGGCCAGCTCCTCAGGCAGGTTACCCAAGAGGGTATCGGAAAGTTCTTTAATCAGATCCCTCTGAAATCTGGTAAAGTGCGTGAGATAGTTCAAGGACCTTAATGTAAAGGCCGCTGAACTTAGAGTGCGCTTACCGTACCGATCCATGCTCCTAGACTCCTTATTAGGAGGATGGATGGACGTCGAAGCCTCTGCTACATCTTGCTGGGTAGCAGATGCCACCACCAAAGCATCTACAGCCACACCTTTAGTCAGGAACTCTTTTTCCGGGGGTGCTGACAGGAACTTATTAGGATGAGCAGGCACCGGTTCCACAGAGTCTGGGTGTTTCCACTCCCTTCGACAGATCAAGTCCAAAAGCTCGTCGAAGGGCGGAGACACCCAGGAGGCAGAGGGCTGAGCCCCGAAGGCCTTAAGGAACACCGACTCATCAGCAGAAGGGGGTTTGGATTGCCAGCCGCCTCGTTGTTTAAGGGCTTCCAGGATGTCTGCAAAGGAGACATCATCTGAGGATGACTTAGGGGACCCCTCTGCATCATCGAGATCAGTGTCTGATGTAAGAGACTCATCAGGGGAGTCAACGTGCTTCCTCTTGCACGATGTTTTCCTGGGGGGTTCCTCCGAAGAAGCTTCAGAAGGACCTCCAGGAGGGGGGGAAACCCCAGTGGGGGTAACCTCAGGCCCCGGGGCTCCGCTGTCTAGGGACAGGGGGACTGCCAAAGACCCAGTCTCGGTATGCAGGGAAGGAGCTGGGGAGACCGTGGAGGTAGTCAAAGATGATTTGGCTAACGCACTCCTCATAGCCCTGAAGGCGGGACCACCAGAATCCTGGGAGGGTCCCACCTCCATGGCCACGACGGTAGACGGCACTCCCGCAGCCGACGCACAGACAGGAAGGCTTGGGACCGAAAACATCAGTCCCGAAGCATCCCCCCCGGGCCGACAGAAGAAGTCCGCGTACCGAACTCCGACTCAAGAGCCGGAGTTGGAGTAAGGGTCGGGCCCGACCCTAAAACCTCCATCGGTTCCACCAGCACCGGCTCCAATGGTGCCGAGGCTGTTGGAGGAGGAACCATAGTAGCAGGGTGGACCATCGGCTCCGAAGCCGAATGGGCTGGAGCCAAAACTAACTTTTGAAACACCGGAGACTGGAAGAGTCTTAGGAGCACCCTGTCGATGTCCGAATCAGACATCTTGGAGGATCTAGATGACACCGATCGGGTCCGAACCGATTTCTCCATCAGCTCCATAGGACTAGGGGACCGGCTCCGAATGGATTCTATTACTATCGGTTCCGAGGGAGATCTCAAAACAATTTCCCTCGGTGCCGATGAGGACTTTGGCGCCGAAGGGGAAGAGTCTGAGCCGGCAACCCTCATCGGCTCCAATATCAGTGGAGCCGATGAAGGTGACCCGCCTCTCGATGCCCCAATCCTCGGCTCCGAAACCAGAGGGGTCGAGACTGGAGGCATCGAGGCAGACCATTCCGCCTCGGCTCCGAAGTCCGTGGAGCCGATGGAGAAGCCTGCCTAGGTTTTTTGGCAGTCGGTTCCGACAGACTGGTCGGAGCCGACACTTTTTTCTTTTTTGAAGGAGAGGAAGAGGAAGATAAAGCCTCCTCAAAGGATGGCTTAATCAACCCTTTTAGTATTAATTTGTTCTTCCTCTCCTGGAGGACTCTTGATGAAAAGGCGTGACACACGCTACATGACTCTTGTAGGTGCTTGGCACCTAAACAATAAATGCACGAGGAGTGGTCGTCCGTTATGGACATTTTATAACCACACCTCGTGCACTTTTTAAACCCAGAGGGTCTATGCTCTTTAGACATTGTAACAAACCTCTAAGAATAATAATAATACAGACAAAAAAAGCTAGCAAGTTTTAAGTTTAAAATATAAAGTTTTTTTTTTTTTTTTATTTTAACAAACAATTCAGTACTAGTTTGCAAAAAACACAGTAAAGGAGGGTCAAGACCCTCTAACTCAAGCAGGTACTTGACACACAAATAAAACGCTAGTAATAGAAAATAGGGGAAGGCCTCTCTAACTTAAACGGGAAACCTTCCCTTAACGAAAAAACACAAATTCCTCAAAAGATTTCGCTAAACACACTCGTACCACAACAATAGCTGTTAAAACAGCTTTTGGGTTCAAAATAAGCAAATTCCTGACAGGAAAAGCCTGAATAAAACAGTACTTAGCCCAGCCAAGTTTGAGACCACATCCTAGCTTGTAAGCGGCAAACGAGATCTGGGGGATTAGTGGTGGTGCATCCTGGGATAAGAAATAGCTCAGCCAATAAGAGGCCTCGCTCTATAGCATAGCGTGCCGAGTCAGAGCCGAGGGATCGGCTCCGAGCCCATCAGTATTGAATGTAGGCGAGATAGGATCACATAACATCTACAAGTTAGAACGCAAACAGCAAATTGGTTTATAGCTTGGACTTTATTCCTAGATGTCATCAATTAAAATGTTATCTCTATGTCGATGTGTGTTATCATAGGTTCATAGGAGGTTACTAGGCTGATGGCCCTGAGGCCTTTACAAGCCTAGCCATGTAAAAACCCAAATACCCTTTTTGACCAAGTTTAGATGGCTGTTGTTAGAAGAGCGATACTGTGATCAGTAATGACTGGCCCTGTCCATGTGGGACATAGGTGCCACCCCTGGGATGAATTTATGGTCATCCATCCAGCTGTCAAGGTTGCACCTGAATATGGTCATTGAGGATCTCTAGTTGCCATGGAGTGGGAGCTTATTCCAAAGCAGAGGTAATTGCTGGGAGATATATCTGTCTCTCCAGCATGTTCTCTTGATGTCACAGGCTAAGTTGAGATCTCTGGAGTGAGTTATTCTTGTCCCATTTGATTTACAGATGTACAGCAATTCCATTAGGGTAGGGTCCAAGACTGCTCTTTAGGCCAGGTACAGGTCTGCTCTCAGTAGCATATATGTTACAGAGTACAGTGACAGGGCTTTTAGTCTTTCCATGTAAGTCATGTTTTGGAAGTCCTGGATTCTCTTGGTAAGAAGCCTATGTGGTCTCTCTCCAGTTGCTGCAGGTGTCTGGTGAGGTACATACAGAAGGGAGCATTGTACTTGATTAGTGGTCTGATAAAGGTCGAGTACAGTGGAGCAATAACCTCCCTGGTCTTGGATGTGATGCCCTTGTTTATGAGATGCACAATGTAGAATGCTTTTTTACCACTGCAGACACATGGTAATCAAAGTTTACATTGCTCTCAACCTGTGTTCCCAAGTCTCTCACTACTGAATTTGTGCTTAGAGTGGTGCTATCTATGTCATAATTAGCAGGGGCTACTTCTTTGCCAAAGGGGATAATAAGACTTTTTTTGCGTTATGTTTTAGTCCATGAGTTTGGCAACAATCGTTTGTCTGCATCAGCCCTTTCTGTAATATGTTAATATCATTGTGGGACTGTGATTCCACCCAGTTTACAGTATCTGCAGACTTGGTAAGCCACAGACCATCTACCTTTGCCTGAGCTTCAGAGAAATAGATTCCAAACAGTAGAGGGCCCAGCACAGATCCTTGCCGTAACCCGTTGGTAACTACTGGTGGAGGTGGACTCCCCAGCTTTGACAGTGTGCATTTTGTCAGTGAGCCAGTTTGCTACCCATCTAGTAATGTATGGGTTGATTCCAAGCTGGGAGATCTTCTCCATGATACCTGAATGTGGGCTGGTGTCAAAACCTTTGGCTAAATCATGATAGGCGGTATGTACTGTTTTGCCCTCATCCAAGGCTTTGGTGGCATTCTCAAAGAAGTCCATCAGGTTTAATAAGCAAGATCTACCCTTGATGAAGCCAAACTGGGTCGGGTCAAGAGTTTGAAGGTCAACTGTATCCTTGTGGATAAGGTCCATGATGATTTTTTTGCATGGCCTTGCAGATAAAGATGGTTAGGCTTATGGATTGATAGTTCCCAGGGTCAGTTGATGGATCTCCTTTTGCAAGGGGCTTACTGTGACTTTCTACTTGTTCAGCCTGGTGAGGGGATATCTGTGTGTCTCACTACTGAGTCACCTATAACCAGGACATTTGGTTTTGAGGTGATTTGCCTTAGGGGTTTAATTGCTGAGACACTGATATGTGTGCTGTTGTGTGTTGTGGTGGATTCTGTTTGTGTACTGAGATGTGTATGTTTGCATTTGGGAGGTATCTGGTCTTTTGATAGGCTCTTAGTGAGTACCTCTGTGTATGTTGGTTTATGTGTCTTGAACTTCTCTTGTGTGAGAGGGAAGGTGTGTGTGCTGACAACCTGTTTTATGTCTTGTTTGTTGTAGTGTGAGAGGGCTGACTCTAGTTTCATGGTATAGTTACATCTCTCACATACTGTGTTTGTTTGCTCTTGGAGCAAATGGTTGTCTGTGTACATGAGGCAATTGCCTTAGGATGCCCATGTCAATTAGACTGGCTGAAGAAATGGTAGGAAACTGTCCATACATAATGGTGGGTAAATATTATAGTGACTAGTGGGGATGAGTAGGGTGGACCAAGTTATGCTTGTAAGACCAACAAGGGTGGCTATCCTGTGGACTTCTAAGGGTGGAAGTCTACATCAATTACTTAGCAAGTGCAGCTGGGTTGCTCGCTGGATAGTAATGCACAATTTGGTTGGAGCCAAGAATGGTACACTAGCAGGTATCAAGGGAAATTTTTGTTTCTAATCGTTTGCATCTATACAGGGTAGCAGCAAACCCTGCTGTGTGGTGTGCAGCTGTGTGAAAATGCATTGCTTCAATACAAATGAAATTAAACAGTTGTAACTCTAACTAACCAATGGGAGACCCCAAAACTGAGCCTTTCACCAACATTCCCCAACTTAGATGTGTACTGGGCTGCACACATCTGCCACAAGGGTGCAGGAGGGCCCTCCTAGTTTAGGATGTCTGGTTTTAGCACTCAGTATATCCAAACAGCCTGGATTCAGCAGATCTGAGTCTAGCCTGTGCTATGAGATACAGCAGTACTAGGATATCAAAGTGCAGGAAATTGCAATCAAAGCTGCAATAAAGTAATTAATATTATTTCAGTATTAGTTTTAGTTTTCTGAAGTATTTCTGAGTCTTATTCACATTTCTTCATGTTTTATTGTCGATCCTTCATCAATTCATAAATATTTATACACTCTCTCTCCTTCTCAAGTTCCTTTATATCACATTCCTGTCCCAGAGTGAAATTTTTTTGGTACTGCAACTTTCCTGCTTTAAATGTTGCATTTGCACATTTAACAAGATTAAATGACATTCTTACATCATCTGAGAAAGTTCTAACCACTTGCAGTTGTGCTTTTAGCTCCTCATCTGATGAACTATACACTTTTAAGACATCCACAAAAAGCAGAAGATAAGTCTTTTAAGAAAGGTTGTTTTCTGGGAGCCAAATTGTAAATTGTATCTGTTGAGTAAACCTCTTAATGGATTAAGGGCAAGACAAAACAACAGTGGTGACAAAGAATCATCCTGGAAGATCTCCCTTTGAATTTTTATCCCTGGAATAATAATTTGCCCATTGTCATGTCTCAAAGTGGTTTGCCACTGTTTCATGGTCACTGTAAGGTAATTGATCACTGTAGGGTATATCTCATACATCTGTAAGCACTCCTTTATCCACGAACGTGGGATGCTGTCAGATGCTTTTTTGTAATATATCCATGCCATACTTAGATTCTTCCCCTTTTTAAAATTCTCCATTATGGCTTTATTTAGCAACAGATGATACATTGTTTCATATAACTTTGTTTGGTTACCCTTTGTTCTATTGTCATGATTGAGTTTTCTTCTAAATGACTATAAACTCCATCTGCATCCGTTCCAGTATATAGTTTGTACACTGTCAGAAGGCAAGTTATTGGTCTATAATTTTAAGGAAAGCCTACAGGTTCACTTTTAAGGAGGAGTATAATTTTTCCTGTTGGTAACCAGGTTGGTATCTGTTTGGGATGCACAAATATATGTAATTCTTACTCAGGGCTAAATCCTTGTGTAAAAATGTTAATAATTTTAGCCAGAAGTTAGGCACTGTATCTGGGCCTGGGGTTTTCCATTTCAGAGGTTTTCATCAATTTTGTTTCAATTTCTCTGGTAGTTACTTTATCACATTTCATATCCTGTACATTTGAACTCCTTACTGTTTCTTTTAGTTTTTTCTATCCATTTAGCATCTTTGTTATGTTCCACAGTGTCTTTATAAAAATTTCTCCAAAATGTGTCTATTTGTTCTTTTTTGGTGGTGTTTCTATTTCTTTTGTTTTGTTTCAGAGTCATTTATAAAACTTTTTTGGGTCATCAATAAATTGCATATTTTGTACTTTTCCTTTATATTTATCTGCATATTTTCTAAGTTTTTTTCCTGTCTGTGCTATCTTTAGTTTATTATTTGCAATAACGTATGATAGAGCCTGTTCTGCTCTATTATATTATGCACTGCTTATACTATGTCTTTCTAAGTATTTTTGTAAATCTGTTTTTTCTCCAGTATTCTTCTAACAGTGACACTTGTCTTAATTGCTTTATAGTTTTCTCTGATTTTCTATTTCATGGTGGCATTTTATTTTTCCCTTTCATTCCCTTATTGGTTTATTTTTTGTGGTAATACTTTATCTGTTATTAATTTAGCTTCACAGTAATATATCCTATGTACATCTGTTACATCTGATGAATTGTAATGGTCTTGATTACTGTGCTCATCTGTTTTATCAGACTTCTAACATTTTGGGTCTTATTTACTTTCTGTAATTTATTTCTTTCATCGATCCAAATATCCTATGTACATCTGTTACATCTGAGGAATTGTTGTAATGGTCTTGATTACTGTGCTCATCTGTTTTATCAGACTTCTAACATTTTGGGCAGTGGCGTAACTACGAGAGGCGAAGTGAGGCAATTGCCTCTGGGCGCCAAGCAGCAGGGGGCACTTTGGGCCGACGGATGTTGTCACGGATTGTACTTTGCTTATTTAGTAAATGTCCATCGTCCGGTGGTAAGAATCCCAGTCTGCAGCCCTCCCACCTAGAAAAAAAAACAAGAAAAAAAATCCATGAAACAAAAATTTCATTCAGACTGCCTTTATCGGCAGTCCGAATGCAGAGAAACGGGTACCCAGCAACCTGTGCTGTAGGATACCCAGACATCTGTGCGGTCAACTACTGCACAGAAGAGAGGAGCTCCGAACTGCTTCCCTTGCAGTCAGGGCCAATAAGGAGTGAGCTGAGAGCTCTCTCTTGGCTCTTGAGGGAATTTCATTGCTCGGGCATCGTGTAGAGCGATCGGGGTTTCAGACTTGGTCGGACGGTCACTGGCTTAGTTTCTTTTGGCTGGATTATGAGGTTTAGGAGGGAATTCTTGCTCTGCAGAGTGATATCCCTCTTGCATTTGGTTTATTTACACACAAGGGGAAACAAATGCAGGTGCGAGAGACGTGTTACTGCTACAGTTAACAAAAGTTGAAACCGAGATCTCTGGATGACTGAGAGAAAACATTACATCAGTGGCCAGCAGTTGTATCCAGTTCCAGAAGGTGTTAAACCCAACCAAGGTAATTCTTTTACTGTTGTTGACTGAATGATGTCTCTTTTTTATCGAATGTGATTTGACTGATTTAAAAAAGCAAAACGGGAACAGTTCTGTTAAAAAGTGCTAGCTGATGAAGGAAGATTATTATTACCAATGTTTTGTAATCTGTCATATGCATACCTTACAAACACTGAAATATAATTCAATGAAATGGAACAGCTATTCAAAACTAGAGAAGAGCTTCAAGACGGGAATTAATTTGACTAAGCGAGTAAGTTAACAATAGATGTGCTGTAAATATAACAGAAGCATAAGTAATTTACTGAGTTTCCTCGCAAAGCTTTTCAGTGACAGAATCTGCTCATACTGGTGTGTGATAGTTAACCACATTCCTCAAAAGCCAAGCAGCACCAGAGTTTGTAGCTGCAAGTTAGCATAATAGTCTCACTGCCATAGTGAGTCACTCAACAATGACAAGGAGTACACATGTACTCCTCTCAGGATGGTCTAGAATATTTTTTTAAATGTTTTTTAATTGGTCCCTGCTTCTGGTGAATTTCCACTTTGTAGAAAAACAAACTGCAAAAAGATCCAAAATCACACAAGGAATGCTGAGAACAAATCACTTTATAACGCAAAGCTTTCGGGTATGAACCCTTTCTCAATACTAAATACATACATATACACAAAGCAACTGCTTTTATACAGGCCTAGTAGTCATGTGACTGCAGCCAAAGTCACATGACCTATTTAAATGTGCAGTTTAAAAAATTATTTAAAGAAACATACTGCAAGAATTTCCACTTTGTACCATTCAATATGTAGTTATGTATTATTTGCACATAGTTATTGTTTAATACATTTATTACATTTTATGCCTTATGGCTGTCAACTCAGCATTGTATAATGGCATTCCGGATGTGGTATTTTATTATTGTCACAGAGTCATTGTTTTGTGTAGTTGCCAAGTTTGTGTGTGAGAGTTATTGTATTCCTTGTGCTGAATTGGGTGCACCTAGCCATCTGCTTTTATTTGGCTCAACTTTATTTCATTTCACAAAGCCTCTTATAGGTTTCTTGTTGTACTGAAAGAATAATGGCTTGTAGTACTGTATTGCAGGTGGGTGGCCATGGTGGTGCAGTGGTTAGCATTGTCGCCTCATAGCAAGAGGTTCTTCTGTTTGATCCTTGGCTGGGGTGCCTTCTGTGTGGAGTCTGCATGTTCTCCCTGTGGTTGGCGTGGGTTTCCTCCGGGTGCTTTGGTTTCCTCCCACATCACTTTGAGTATGTTAAGTTTAGGTTTTCAATAGTTACTATTTCCCAGTAAAGTGTGGTGGAATGGCATTGTTTGCTGGATTTTTGATTACCTCTTTTATATGGTCCAGGATAGTTTGTTTTAGAATCCAACCATTCTGTATTATGACTTGTGCATATATATAAAATTATATGATGAAGTCTCAAAATTCACTTATTTATTAATTAATTACTTAATTAATTACATTTGTTAACTGGGAAAGTCTGACGGGGCTAGGAACCCGTTTTTAGCGGAGGAAAAGCTCCAAAAGACAGTACAATTGTATTGTTTTGAATATGAACAGCAGTATTCAGTCTACAGTATTGATTATGAACATTAAAAAAACACTCAATATAGTACAGAATTTAGGATAGCTTAAAAACATAGTATACACAAATTTCATATTGCATGTATATCATCACATTCACAAAGTAGTTTTATAATTAGACAAACACAAATAGATGTATAGAATTGTCAGACCCATATAGACCAAAATATAATAAATTTGAAAGCAAGCCACCCTGGTGGTCCACAAATTAAAATTAAATCTTCAGTAAAAGAAAAACTTGTTGACCTTAAGTTGCTTTGGTTATTTCATACAATATTAAGATATAAAACAAGTCTTTAATGCAACTATTAGTAGGAAGTTATAAAGCATTTTTTGTGCTACTATATGTGATTTCTTTGGCTTCGGTCATCTCGATGGCTTGGGTTCCCGGGGGGGGGGTGTTGGGGCGCCTAGGAAAAGTTTGCCTCAGGGCGCTTCTAACGTAGTTACGCCACTGATTTTGGGTCTTATTTACTTTCTGTAATTTATTTCTTTCATCGATCCTAATATCCTATGTACATCTGTTACATCTGATGAATTGTAATGGTCTTGATTACTGTGCTCATCTGTTTTATCAGACTTCTAACATTTTGGGTCTTATTTACTTTCTGTAATTTATTTCTTTCATCGATCCTAATATCCTATGTACATCTGTTACATCTGATGAATTGTAATGGTCTTGATTACTGTGCTCATCTGTTTTATCAGACTTCTAACATTTCTTTCATTGATCCTAATATGTTTATCCACCTCTAATAAATCAAGTAACTCTTCCTTTAGATTATTTTCTTCTTTGCTTTCTGTTTCCTGTGGGCACTCTACAGAAAGTTCCAGAAAACCTTCCTGTGACATATTCTCTTCAGCTGCATCCTGTATCATTTGCTGCTCCTTCATATGGGCACTCCCTGACCCATCACTCCACAACATTGACTGCATCAGAGTTGCCACAGTTTCCTGCTCCTTCCCTTGCTGTGCAACTCCAACTGAAATTTGTGTACCATTTTTTTCTGAAGGCTCCAGAGCATCATCATGTGACAAGAATTTAGATGTCTCCCTTACAACCTGTTTCTCCTTAGTTTGGGGACTTGTTACATCAAGCTGTGATATTACTTGTGTTGGATTTTCTGCACTAAATTCTTCACTTCACAGGAAATCTATGACTTCAGTTTATATTTTTTTAACTTCTTCATTACTAATCATCTTTTCTACTTTCTCTCTTTGTTTTCTTATTTTTTGTGCTGTACAATTTTCCATATCTAGGTGCCCTTGCCTCTATTTCTTTTCAAATATCTTTGGTGCTGCATTTTTTGTATTGATTATTTTTGCTTTCTCCTTTACATAAATGTTTCACCATATCAAATCTCTTTTTCTATCCCATGTCTATATTTCTTCCCTCAGATGTTTCCTGCTTCACCTGTTTCTCCTTAATTTGGGGACTTATTGTTCCATCATGCTGTGACATTACCTGTGTACGATTTTCTACATGAAATCCTTCACTTTACAGATATTCCATAACTTCAGTTTCTATTTATTTAACTTCTACTTTACTAATCCCGTTCTACCTTTCCTTTTTGTTTTCTTATCTTTCTTATTTTTTTTGTATTGTGAAATTTTCCATAGCTGGGTATGTTTGCCTGTATTTCTCTTCAAATATCTTTGGAGCTGCTTTTCTGTATTGATAAGTATTGCTTTATCTTTTCCATAAATATTGCACAAGTTTCTTTTTTATACCTTTCAAAAATCTCTAGGTTTTGTTTTTCGTATTTTTGCACTTCCTCTGCCAGTTCTTTTTCCAGGCGGCCCAAAGTTTCTTCATCTATGTAATGTTTTTCATTGCAAATTTACATTTGAAGCTTTTGACAGTTTTACTTGTGCAAGTATTTTTCTTGCCTCTAACTTTTCTCTTAATCTTCTGAATATTTTCTATCTGGACATTTTGGGATCGTGCACAAAAGTAACAATACACAATTTCTTCCTTATCCTCAGTAGTCCACTCTGGCATCTTTATAGCTCTTTTCTGGACAATCAGCTTTTGTGTATTTTTGGACTGCTACTTCCTTCTACAACAGGGTATCATCTTCCCCTTGAGCCTGGCCTAATCCCACTGTAGGAATGTTTCCGTGTCTTGAGGATTCTACACTGACATTTTTCTATTCCTGGCACCACTGTGCGCACTAGAATTTGGCACTTTTTTATTCTGAAACTTGTGCACTCAGCTTTTTTATTTTTGAATCTGCCTTTGTCCATGATATATGCTATATAAGATGCAGTCTACATATCAGTATCATCTTGGTGAGACTTTGTGAAAAACATGTGAAGGTACTCATCAAGACCTGACGATGAATTAAGTTGCAGCAATACTACTATGCTTTTCTTGCCGATTTCAGCATTTCTCAATTTGGACCCTGCAGTAGGAGAAAAAAGATGATCAGGTAGCTTAACTGCTTTGCACTGGAGGTGGGATATAGAGCAGGTTATTGCAGTACTGGCAGAGAAGGGTGAGCCCGAGAGGCTGAAAGTCTGTTCGGCAGGGTCACGCTTCATCTCATTCCTCCTGGGATGGTGTTGATAAATGCAGGGCAGGAGAGGAACATTAAAATACTGTGCCTTTAAAATTAAATGAAAATGTGAGAGAGAATATGAAAATTGTTGAGGCAAAGCAAATTAAAATAACAAAAGAGAAAGGTTATATAGTAATCTAACAAGGGAAAAGAAGGAAGGAGCAGGGCTAGATAGCAGGAGGAGAGAAGAAAGGGACATAGACAAGGACAAAGACAACACAGATGATATGGTAAGATGAATGGATGAGGAAGTCCCAAGCAAAGGATAAATATAGTAACATTCAAAGGGAAGTGCACTATGTAAAAGGGATGGAGAGAATGAGGGTAGGGCAAGACAAGAGGAGGAAAAAGTCTGAAGACAGATGCAGAGGGGTGTGCATCAAAGAAATTAAATGGTGAAAGAAGAAAACAGGATGAAGGGTACTAGAAAAGGTCAGAGAATGGCATCAGGTCAGGAATATCTGGGAAGTCAGGCATGAAATGAACACAGGGACTGGAAATGAGGAAAGGCAGTGAGAGGAGGAATGCAGTCACTGGTACTTAGAAATGCTAGTAGCAAGTTGACTTAAGCTGGAAACATTGATAGTGGAGAAGTAGGATGGCAAGGTTGTAACAGTGGAGACCCAGACTCTGACAGGAGTCGGGGGGGGGGGGTATAGTGGTGCCAAAATAAAAAATGTTCAGGTATGTACGGCATTCAGAGCTGGTAAATGGGTACTGTGTATGTAAGTGAGGAATCAGAAGATGAGAGGAAATGAGCCAAAGAGAGAGCAGAAAGGAGACAGTTGGGTGACAGGAAGACAAAGAGAGGAAAGCAAAAAAAAAAAAACAAACAAAAAAAAAAACAAACAAAAAAAAAAAAAAGCAGAGGTGAGCTTCCTAGCAATGGAGCAAGGTGATATAAGTGGTATAAAAGATGATGGTATAGTTAAGGATTGAGGCAAAGTGTGGACAGGTAAATTAAGACAGTCTGGAGTATCCTGTCATCCACAGCGGCTAGAGAAAGCTGAATAACTGAATATTTCACTTGGATGAATTTAAACAAAAGTATGAAACAATTTCTAAAATGTTACTCTGCAGGGAAAAGAAGTGAAGGAACTGCATATCAGGGCTCCACTTTCCAGCGGTGACCAAGTAGGCATATGGGACACATTTGCTATGGAGACAGAGCTGGGAAGGGCCACAAAGAACAGTGCTTAGGATTACAGGAAATCTGATGAGAGCAAAAGGGGAGGGTTCATAACCAGGAGTCTAGGTAGGTGACAGGAGAGCATGAAAGTAGAAAAAGGAAACAAAACACAAAACGGGTAGTTTGCAGAGGTATGGAAAAAGATAAAAAAGGATTACTAAAGCAAAAAGAAACTGGATTTGTTCTTTACAAAGGTCACCAGCCTGAAGAAAAAGAAAAGAAAAGGAAAGCAATGAAAGATACAATTAATGTAATATCTAGGATATAAAAAAGGCAGCAAATAGTCTCCAAAGGGCAGATTGGGAAATGGAAATATAGGTAAGTAGCAGACATTAAGAATGAAAAGTAAGCTTATTCAGGTATGTAGCAGAAATAAAAAAAGACAGGGAGTTAAATTAGAAAACTTGCTTGGGAAAGGCAATGGAGCCAATACTGTATTTAGGGTGGGACAAAAGGGGCGTGTGTACCACGTGGAAACTGCTAGAGGACATGATTGGCAGTTCAACTCAGCTACTGATCAGATGTTAATGCAGTACAGGATGCTACTTAAGAACCTGTAGATGTTATTTTTTGGCTGCTTAAATGACTTTGAGTGTGTCGTTTATACAAACACACACACACACACACACACACACACACACACACACACACACACACACACACACACACACACACATACACACACACACACGTTTGGTCAACATGAAGAAAAAAGGCCTTACCACAATACAGATAACTTGAAAAGGTGCAAACAGTGGTGATAATGGCATTTTGAGCTTAATTTATTAAGGTAGAATAAACATGACTTATTTTCCTGTTATGTGGTGAAACAGTTTTTCATTTTGATCATTGTCCTTTATAGCCTCTTGTTAGTGTAATTATTTTATTTTCATTTATTTTTATTTTCTCTACACTGTGCTCCACTACGGGTAGCAGTGAAACAAGACAAAATATTTAATTTACATACTTTTACATACCAGATCATTTGACATAGGCTATTCATATCTTAAAAAAATAGTTTTGAGGTTTTAACAGTTGGAATGTTTCCTTTTCTTCAAGGTATGGTGATCTCGGCATTGGGGGGTTGGGGGTACAGAGGGAAACTTGCCACCCCCTGCAAAAAGAAGTTTAAAGGGGAAGACCGATTATTGAGATTTGCTCTTCTCCCATATTTTTTTACTTTTTTTTTTTACGGCTTGTTACCCTCTGCATTTTGAGTGTTGATATTTCAGTAGGGAGCCAGTTTAACAACTTGATGAGATACCAGTAAGTATCCTTACAATCCTTGTTAGGACTAGTCAAAAAGTCCTTTAGAGAGAGGCTTGTCTGGGAGAGGGGGATTGGAGGCAAGAGGTCATGGTACTGGTCTGCAAGCACAGAACTAGAGGCAATGTAAATTTTAGTGATGGGTAAAATTGTGAAGGACATTTTAAAGTGGAGGCTTATAAGGTTCCTGAGGCAAAATGGTTTCCTCTGTGAAATATATTATGGATTTACTAGTTGAGCCTATCAAAGTGATATGATTCATTTTTATAATGGTTTGCCAGGGAGATGAACAGAGGAAATCCACTGGTGGGGAATGTATAGATTTCAGTAAGATCTCTGACTCAGCCCCATTGTGGGTAGAAAATTGTGTGGCTGGCTGGAGAAAAGTTTCATATCTGGAAAAATAGGATAATGGTCAATTATAACTCTCAGAGGGTAAAGCAAATGGTTCTGGCACTGGTCACCTGGGGCCCATTTATTTCTAATGTTTTCACGTCTGATATCATGCAAGGCATAAAAAGCTGGTTCAATCTCTTTGTGAATTACACCAAGTTTGAGGGATGATACAATGGGAGGGGGCTCAAAAAAGAACCTAAGGATATTGGACGCATGGACTGAAAGGTTATATCTTCACTTGAACTCATCCAGGGATACAGTGGCAACCCAAGTGTAGAATAACCAGCTATGAGGAGTCAGTCTGAAAAATAATTGGAAATAGGAATAAGACCTGGAAGTTATTATTACAGAAAACATTAGTAATTAGGCTGAGTGTGAAAAGGAAGTAACATCAGGAAATTTTATGCTGCAGTATATCTAATGGGTGGAATCTGGAGTTGGAAAGGTAATGATTTATTTTTATCAGCCGTGGGTTAGCCTGTAGCTGCAGTAGATTGTAGTTTGCTGTAGATGATAAAGATGAAGAATATAGAAGGGTGAGAAATAAAGAATGTGTTGCGTATGAGGAGACCTTAACAAAGGTATTCATTTTACAGTGGAAGAAAAAAGTGTGATAGGGATATAATACAAGCACATAATGTGCTAAGGTGGAAATGTGGTGGAATTCCACTGGAAATGAAGGACAGGCTGTAATCATGGGGAGTGGCAAGCAGATAAAGGGAACTCAGTTTAATCCTGATGTGAGAAAATACTTTTTTTTCATAAACAGAGTGTTTGACGGGTGGAATCAGTTACCATCATGAGGAACAATAGACAACTGTGACCTTTAAGGAAACTCATGATTCCTAGAAGTATGGAGAATAAGGGTCAGTTGGCAAAGGCTAGCTGAGCACTTTAGCGGTCAGGACAGACTAAATCTTCTTCAGGTTAGGTTATATAATGTGCTGTAATAAATGTCCAGTATAGTTTAAATAGTTTGTAAAACAAGCAAGTAAAACTGACCAATAATATTACTAATTACCTGTACTTACAAGCTGTTTTATACACAGGTAAAAATAACTGACCTCAAAACACTCATTGTATCACAAATTACTGGTCAGATTGAGAACATCACTAGAAAACATAGCTTCTTCCATTACCCTGTGAGATAAAAATGTGAACTTGGCTCTAAAATTAAAGGTGAAGCAGCAATAAATAAAATAACATTATTAAGTGTTGTAAATGTTTCAGTGATTCTCATACTGTTCTAAATACAACAAGCACATTAGATACATTATTCATAATTTTATAATTGTTTTGTTTACTGGCAGTGTGGAAAACACCAAAAACACGGTAGTCACAAACAAACAATTTTAATGAAGCTTTCGGGTCTACACCCTTCATCAGCACATGCCAAAAACACGGTAGTCACAAACAAACAATTTTAATGAAGCTTTCGGGTCTACACCCTTCATCAGCACTTAGTGTATCTTCGAGTGTAGAAAACACCCCACCCCATAAGTATAACTCTTTTGTTTTCTGTGTCAGTTTACATTGCTTAGTCACATGCTGTCAAAAAGGCCTTTCTTGCTAAAAATGTGCAAAATTTAAAACAGTAGTGTTCTTGACAGCAGAATAACATTCCCTACTTTAAATGTGTTGGGGAAACTGAAAAAATTACCTAAACAATTTAGCAATAATTCATTCACTATGTCACACACACTTTATCCACTTCAGGATCATTGATGAGACAGAACAATTACCAGCACTCAGTGGGCACAGGGTAGGGAAACTAATCCTGGTAAGGGTGCAGGTCCATTGCAAAAATGTATACATGCAAACCCTTGCATACTGTACATGAATCTATTGAGAATTTGGAGGCTAGCCATGTCATCTGCAGTATGTCAAAATGCAGTAGAAAACCACAGCACCTGCCTTGCCAAAACCTTACACAAATACTAGAAGGACAACCAATCTCCATGCCTCTGCTAAGAACCAAACTGGAGACCTAGGTGCTATGAGGCTGCAATGTTAACTGATCCACTGCTGTGCAACTCAGTTTGCAGTAACCTAAAATTCTTCAAATACATTTCAGATGTGTATTAAAGCATGTAGGACTGCGGTGGTGGTGGTGCGGTAGCATTGTCACCTCACAGTAAGATGTTGTCCTGTTCGATTCTCAGCTAGAGTGTCTTCTGTGTGGAGACATGTGTGAATGGGCGTACCTTCGTTGAAGGTTGTGCATCAGGGCTGGCAACTCTCCACGTAAAAATCTACTGCCAATCATTAGCGGACCGGAGTTCCGCTGTGGCGACCCCTAACCGGGAAAAGCCGAAAGACACAACAACATTAAAGCATGTATATTTTAAACATAGATGTGCATTTCAACTGATATTTGTTACAACTGAAAAGGGTGACTTAGTTTTGTGCATAAGTCTATTAAGTCATTAAGAAGTAGTTCTTGCAATGATTTCAAATGCAAAGTAACATTAATAAACATAATGCTATTTTTGATATGTGAACTACCTTAAAGCATATTGTACCAATGGAAGGGGCATGTCTTTACATACTTAAATAAGAGTGTTGTAAAAATGTGTACATGTGTACAGTACTACTGAACTATTACTAATTATAGAACATACGAGCCTACACTTATTTTTCTCTTTTTATTTTTAACTATATATAAGATCCAAAAGGAACAAGTGCCTCTTTTCTTGCAACTTAGACAATCAAAAGTCACCCACAGGCATAATTCCAATCTAACCTGGCTGTATACAGGGAATATGCATCAGAACAAACCAAAATTCCAATACAGGATCGTCAAGAGTCCAAGTATTTAGAGCAGTCCCTTCATCTAAATAATTTTATTTCTAAAAACAAAATAAATGCAGTTCCAAATCCCCTTTCTTCAAAAAAGAGTCTGACTCTAGATCATTCCTTTTATAGGTTTTACTGGGATGAGCACTTTCATCCTTGTAGATGTCTCCAGATTCAGTTCTTACATCTAAACTTTCTATAACCTCAATGCTACTATAAATACTGTTAAAGATGGGGTGTAGTATATCATGGGACAACCCAGTTCCACTTGATAGGCCTCTCAGCTGGTCAGAATGAAGATATCTGATACGATGTTAGATCCATCCTCATTTGCATGGGGGCCTTTCCCCTGCTCAGAATGCAGACATCTGATAGGATGTTAGACCCTTACAAGTAGTGCTTGGTAAGCCCGTGTGTCCAACTCTTGGAACTCTTATGTGCTGCCAGTACTCTATTGCGTTAAAGTCTGCCTTTTTTATATATAAATTCATAATCAATTGATTATGAATCAGACTGAATTTTACAAAATGGTTTACAGACCTCTTTTTGCAGTCAACAATAATAAATAGTCACTATTTAAAATACTTTTTAAACTACCAGAACATCAAAACCACTTCCCTTATCAATTAATAGAGCCTGTTGGTGATTCTGTTAGCCAAGTAGCGCTTTCATTTTCTCGTTGCAAGCTTCTTCAGATGTAGAATTAGCCTATATATCATGCAGTGGTCAGACGGTGCAAAAGTCTTACCTGTTCTGAAGTGAGTTCATAATACTGCACCGAAGAGAGGGTATAATAATAATAATGTTATTTCAGGCTGTAGCAGGGAAAATAATACTGAAGAAGTAAAACGTATGAGAATATGACATGAGCTTATAATAAACTTGATTTCTAATCTGATTTTCTAGCAAAAGTTTGACTTTGAATATGAATGTCTAGCAGAATTCAAGAGACGTAACCCAAGCAGTTGTATGGAGGATAAAAAAAATTGAATGGGAGAGTTCTGGAGAAGTAACCCAAGCTTCCCTCCCCTATCCCCGTTTCCCACCTACACCATTACTCTGGATTTAAACACCCACAACTCCACCTTGTACAACCACAGCTAATGACAACACACATCTAATATAAAATCCTCAACCAATCGGAGCTAAGATAATATAATTTCTTCTCTATTGCTACTCTACCAAGAAAAGTAACTTATTCTTTCTTATGCCCCAAACATTTTACTTTGTATCTTTCTAGGAATTATACACTACACATTCAAAAATGACATTATCTAATGCTCTCCTAGTCACTCCCCTCTATGTTCTTGCCTGTGTCACTTTCCCAATACAGAAATATACCTCACCTACCTATGCACATCTACCCAACAAATCCCCAAACCACCTCTCCCTTACATTATCACCCATCTACTACTCATCCAACATAGACCTATTCAGCTGCAAATATATAAAACTGAACTATCCAACCACTAAAGCACCAATAAAACTAAAGCAAAAGCCTGTTTTGTTACAGAAAATAACTGCTAAATTAATTAGTGGAGACATTCACTCAAAACCTGGCTCCCTATCAGCAACTCTACCCTGACCAGACTACACCCAGTGCCCATACTAGTAACCTACACACACATTTATTCTCCAAGCAATAACCTCTACTTGTTAAATATGAACATGAAATGCATGTGTAACCCATGACATCAGTGCGTACTTCACTGTCCACTCCCCTGAAATAGTTATTGACACAGAAACCTGGCTAAAACCAGAAATACCTGATAATGACATTGTTCCCCCAATATTTAATATGATTTGTATTGATAGAATAAACAAGTGAGCAGAATGTGTTACAATTCTCTATACACCACCCAATGTAACACTACTTAAACAAGCGATCCCAAAATTTGACAATGCAGAGATCATTTTAGCGGCACCAAAAATTAATAATAGAAGAACAGTCTGTATCCAAGCTTTATACATCCCACCAAGTAACAATAGCAATACTGCTGAAAATCTTCTTCACTGGGTATCTCATAATGTCTAATATAAAACCCTCATCATGACTTAAACATGAAATGGCAGCTTATAAACAGTACTACCCCAAGAAGATCCATAAATCTATAAGGCGTTACCCAATTAATTTCATCCCTGACAAGAACAGACTAACTCCAGCAGGTAGTCAACCTTAGACTGGGTGGTCACCAATACACCAGACAAAGTAATTGCAGTTTGATGCCTATCAGATGCCATAAGTGATCACCTGCCAACATATGCCATTAGAAACTATAATGACCAGGATAAACAAAGTATATACAACAAAATACAAACTTCATGCATGTTCAACAAAGACACTTTTATTAAAACACTATCTCAGTATAATTGGAATATACTCAAATATATGCTTCTAGACTCTGAAGTCTCCCACTTCAATAACATTTTTCTGAAAATCCTTAAAGGTTTAGCCCCAGTCTGTAATAAAAGAGTCAAATCCAACCTTGCACCACAGCCAGCTAAGGAAACAAAACAGTAATGTTGGAATGTGACAAAGCATGGAAAGAAAACTGTAAACATAAGACTCAAAACGTAATACAGGTATTAAGACATGTAATAAGCCGTACTAAACTCCAAATCAAACTAGGTGACAGACCTACTATAATAACCTTCAACACAAACATAAAAAAACCCTAAACTTTTCTTGTCATCCCTAAATAGATTACTGCACCCTGGCCAACATACCACCCCTTCCCCTAACAACCAGTAACTGTACTGAATCAATCTCCTCCCAGTTCAACAACTACTTTATTCAGACCACACTGTCTTTGGTTAATATTGATGCTGCCACTTCTCTCTCTCTCCAGTCAACAAATCCATATCTCTTCCATCACTTTAAACTCACCCCCATACCTACCACAACTATAAAACAGCTTCTACTTAAACTGAAACCCACCACCCTGCCTGCTGACAAACTCCCATCAGAATAGCTAAAACAGCTGCCGATGCCATTGCTTTCTAATCCCTAGTCTGGTAAATAGGTGCGTATCTGAACAATATGTTCCTGCCATCTGGAAACACTCTTGTATTATTCCATTACACAAAGGGGGAACATCAACTGACTTTAACAATTATAGGCCCATAGCAATCCTCTCCCTACTTTAAAATCCTTGAAAAGTGTATCCACACACAACCTGTAAATTATCTCAGCTCCTGTAACCTATTTCCAAAACACTGCATGGTTTCAGACCCCACACAGTACAACCACTGTCCTGCTGCATTTTAATAACATTATAAATTAACTTAGAAATAATAGCAAAGTTATGTCAACAATGTTTTTAGACTTGTTTAAAGCATTTCATACAGTATCATATCAGCATTTGCTCTCTGAACTTGCTTCTGTCAGACTTTCTCAATACTCTTAAATGGTTCCTTAGCTATGTGTCTGAAGGAAAACAAGCAGTCATATGGCACCAGGATTAGTCTCCATTTCAACCTGTCACCATAGGAGTCCCACAAGACTCAATCCTCAGACCGCTCCTCTAACATCTTTATGAATAAACTCCATACTGCTACACAACACACAAGTATTGTCCAATTCAGTGATGATTCAACATTAATATGTGCAATCCCCAACTCTCTCTGAAACGCCACAAATTTATCCATACTACTTTTACCTCAATAGAAACCTGGCTAAAAAAACTCATGCCTGCTACTTATACTAACAAAATAAAACAAAATTAATGCTCTTCACCCCAAAACAATGTAACAACCAAAAGCAATTTTTCCTAATTGCATCAGCAAACAATACTAAAATAGAAATGGTTGCACACAGTAAACGTCTAGGGTTTATCACTGATGAAAATCTCAAATTTGACTACAATGTCTTAGAAACCATAAAAAAGACTAGTCAAAACTGAGATTCCTCAGTAGAGCCAAACAGTACCTTACAGACACAGCATGGCAAACATTAGCCTCAGCCTACTTACTGCCAGCCCTCCTTTATGGATCACCTATCCTAACTAACCAAAATACCACTCTTGAATCCATAATAACCTCTTGCTATAATAAAATTTGTAAATTTGCACCTAACTCAACAATGGAACACATCACTATTAAGCTTTGACACAACTTAGCTGGCTCGAACTAGGAAATGTCCTAAAACATTCACAGTATTTGCATATAAACATATTTACCACCCAGATAAATACCCCACACTAAAAATATGTTAGCGCCTTCAAGAGACCATTGCTGTGCTGACAAGTGCTTATTAAAAACTCACTTTACTCATGTTATGGCTCAAAAATATGGAACACCATACCAGAACACGTCAAACTCATGACAAACTACCACACTTTAAAAGCCTGCTCAAACTAAGTGGAACTTTATTGATATTTGTGAAGAAAATTTTTGATACCTTCATATGTTATTGAGCGAATAGTATTTCTAGTGTGTTTTCTTCTGCCTAACCTTGTTTTTTTCCCCTCTACTCTACCCGTTGTTACCATTGGTAAACTTTCAAGTACTATTGTTGGTACGGTCTTTCCTCCCTTACCCTTGTAGTATTCCTTCTATACCATAGCTAGTATTTATTAACTTTCCTATTTGCCTATTAGCTTTGGTTTTTAGTGAGGTGTTTTTCCTTTTTCTCTACATATCACAGTATTACTTTATTTGTGACTTTTTTGAATGGTGTTTGACTTTGGTGTAGTTGCATTATACATTTGGCCTGTAGTGTGTCTTTCTACCAAGATGTCTGATAAGAAAGGTGCTTCAGGTTTGAACCATAGTGCTTCATGTAATGGCAAGTTACCTAATAGTCATTCTCACGATGACTGTGTATACTGTTTGAGAGTGCCCCACCTTTTGGTGCAGCTTCCATGTCACATTTGTCAGAGTTTCAGTCAACGCACTCTTAATGAGTGCAAGAATAAATTGATTCTGAAAGGGTTACTCAAGTCTCCCTCTCAGAGGCCATTTTTGCGATGGAGGTCTCAACCCCTCCTTTTAAAGACAAAAAGAGATCCCATTCTGTTCCCTCCTCACCATCAGGTGATAAGGGTAAGCCTGGAAAATCAAAGGTCCCAAAGTTGTCTTTGGAGCATAAATCTGCCTCTACGGCTCCACCTTCATGGCTGACTCTCCAATATCCCACCATTTATTCCATCTTTCTTATCCATCTTAACCTTCTTTCTAATCATACACACCTCTCTCTCTCTCTCTCTCTCTCTCTCTCTCTCACTTTTTTCACTTCATTTATGTCTTTCCTAACTTCTCATCTCCTCTATCACACTCTAACCTCTAGCTATACTCTAGCTACACTGCCAAAATATCTGCACCTTGTTGCAATGCTTACCTAGATACACCCAATGCTACAACAATGTTTTCCATTATGAAGAACAAATCCATTTACCTCCTGCAAGAAGTTAGAGCTACCAGAACTGCAGGCACTTATACACATTGATATAAGTACTTTATTCCATATACCTGTGTGATGCCTGTGCACTGGCCCAGCAATCAAGGATCTTCAATCCTCACCACTAACACCAGTGAGGGGCATCCACATTGGGAAAAGATAACAAATACACACACAGTAAAGTGCAATTTCCCTTAAGAGCACACAGAGATCACAATCAGTCTGGGGCTGGTTTCTCCCTTTCTCTCCAGATCCCTAATAAGACTCCCCACTGGCACAGCTATAGGGTATAGATCTCAGCCTAGTGGTCAAGCTAAAACCTCCAGCACCCTCTCTGTCCAACCAGTGCTTCATGTCCCTGCCCAAGTAGCTGACATACACACACTTTAAGATATGATTTATATACAAACACACAGACACTCCTGGGGAAGGCTGGCACAGGTTCTCCAGCTATGCCCCTTACTGCCAGTCTATAAGGTAGTACCAGCTGCCACCAACCACTAATATCAGCTACTAAAAAGGCCCTTACCAAAGGGTGTCCAATTATTACTGTGCAATATTATTATCCAAATAGTAAGTGTGACCCAGAGCTAAAGCTATTGGAGTGGCTTGGACAGTATCACTATATATACATGCAATGTACTCTAGGGCTTAAATTATCTCTACACAAAACAGCCACAGTTGAAAGGTTTAAAAATATTTAATAATAAATAATAAAAACACAAGAAGAGTTCAGAGATCACAGGAAAATGCTTAAAATAATACAGTAGAATAGTTCTGACATCAATACAGAAAACAGCTAGACTAAACTTACTATTTTCTATCTTTATCTAAGAGCAATCACAGTTCTAAATAAACTTACATATAGAACAAAGTAGAGTACTGGTGAGTTGTTGTCAGCTTTAGACAAAATCCAAAATGCTCTACATCTCTCTGTCCTTAAACTGATAACACAGTACTGCTTCACATTATATCATTCTTGACACTTCCCTGGTTTTCCCAGGCTAACAGAAACTGAGAGTTTAACATAGCTTTGATCTTGCACCTGGTCAGGAAACCACAGTAATTAAAGATATTATATATGTAAAATCTAGCAATTAACTCTGATCGCAAAACAATAGAAAGAATCTGTTGGTTCAGACATCACGGCTCCAAGTTTGAGATCAGTCATACAAAGCTTGACTTATCAGCTTTCTTCCAGAAGAGTGCACTGTTGTTGCATTTTTGACATTCAACATTTAACACCATTTTCTTCCATTTAAGAGAACAAGCCTGTGGCTTTTATTAATATTTACAAAGACATAGAATTATCTGCAAAATTATATCTAGCTAGGCTGGCAGCCTTCACATATCTTCGCAACCTGTCTTGTAACTATATATTTTTTTCTGTGATATATAACTGTTGTTTTCTGAGAACTGTCTAAATTCACTTGTTGAATATAAATGTACTGTGATGGAACTTTTCTCCTTGGGCCTGTGCTAAAAATTGGCTTTGCCCAATCAGATGTTCCCAGTCAAAAAGACAAATAAATAAATAAATAACTATTTATTTATTGACATTTGTTTACTGGTAAAGTCTGACTTGGCAAATGTGCTTTTTTTCAGCGGGGCCTGGGAAGAAAAGCTCCAAGGTAACATATTTAATGTAATCAATATTTACAATAATACATTTTATAATGCAGTTTCAGTGAATATATACCATAGTAGTTACTATGATAAAATGTGCATTGTTATTCACAAACAATATACAAGCATTGTAACGAGAGTTTAGGGATAGAAGAGTGGTGTATAAGATAAGTAGGAGTAATTTAAGAAATATAATAAGGTGAGGTACTAGAGGGGATAAGCAAGTTTAAGTGTTAATAGAGAAGTAGTGATGGACAGTAATTTGGTTGTGCTAATTAGAAATAGTTATAGTTATAGTTATAGTAGTTTAAGTACTACAATAAAGCAAAGTATTAGAAGAGGATAAGCAGGTTAAATGATTTAGTTCTTTAAAGGGAGGTCTATGAAGGTGATGAAGGATGTTAGGAGAAGCTATGTCCCAGATGAGGAGCAGGGACAAAGCTAGGAGGCAGACAGGAAGTCTTTTAGTAATAGTTTGAAAAGATAAAGGTATGCGATAGACCTGATTGATTTAGGAATTTTATTCAAAGTTCTAGCTACATTATTGGAATAGACACTGACCCCTGCAGCCCTTTCTGGTTTATAGATGGTAAGCAGTTATTTATCATTTGACCAAACAGGAAGGTTTAGAAGATAGTATTAGAATATGGAGCTAACTGCTTGGTAGACATATGGGTTATGTATGATTTTGTGGGTTAAAATGGATATAAGACAAGACAGGTGGTGGGGATGTTCAAGCTAGGTAAGTATTTTTAGTGTTAAACAGTGATGGGTCTGGTAAGGTTTGTCACAAGCTAATTTTGCTACTTTGTTGCAGCATTATACAAGTGAGGCTTGTAGGTTGGTCATGATAGGGGCTCCATATAGGAGACAGGTTATGAGGTAATTAGTAGCTAGCATTACCTTGGCAGAGTTTGTAAGGAATTTCTTTACTCTTTGAAGGATACCTAGTTTTGATGGGTTTTCTTGATGTTGTTGTGGATATGTAAATTGAATTTAAGATTGTAGTCGATTATCATGCCAAGCGGTTTTGCATGTAGGTTAACTTCAATCATAGTATTATTTAAGGAAAAAAATTTAAAGTTGTTTTTTTTTTCATGGAAATGGAATTTTGAAAAAAAGAGAAGTACTTTAGTTTTTTGGAGGATTTAGTAGAAGGTGATTATTCAGCTTTCAACAGAGTTAGAGGCTTAACTAGAACTGTATTTACTTTCAGGAATATATGGAACACAACCTAAGCAATTTTTGGTATTTTGCTGTAAAACCTATAGATTTTATATTTAGCTAAATAGCATCAAGAATGCAATAGTTATATTTAAAATCTAGATATAAATTTATTTTTACTTCCAGGAAAAGCACATGCAAGTTTTGGTGAAAGGACTAAGTTTATGTCAAAATACAATTATAAGTAAAGTACTATGTTTGATTTAATGATTATACACTTTAGTGTATATGAAAAGCATATATTCCCACTTTATAAGTTCAGTAATGTATTTCAGGGTGTGCTTGGTACAGATATTACATACCCCAGAATAGCAGGACACTAACCCTTTATCCCATGCCTTCACAAAATGTAAATATCTGTACCATGCACAGCCACTTATGCCTTATTGACTACATAGTGTATTATAAAACTCCTACACAGTACAAACAGTGGAAGTTCAGTAATTCTGTATTTAAACATCTCCAATTCACTTACTAGGCAGTGATCTGAGACTAGTGAATGTAAGGAAGACAAAAACAAGGTCATTATGGAGAGAGAGGGCAGCATAGTCATGATTCTAGACAGATATTTACGCTGGCATGCAACTCTTTTTGGCATTTATTGTTCAGTTTATGCTATGTGATAGGCTGCCAGTAAAACAGGCTTATGCCCCTTTTAGATATAAGCCAAAAAGTCAGATTAAGAGGATGACAAAATGTTCTTATTTCTTCATTTTAATAAAATTATTCAACTCATAGATAGTATACATGTTTTTATTTTCATAGCTATAGACATCCCACTGATCTCAGACTTTGCTTGTTTCCACAACCACCCAATAATACTTTCATTCCCCCTATGCTGATCCATGTACCTCTGGTCACTCTGTGGGGGGCCCCTCCTCTTATCAGAATTGAATTCCATCAAAGGGTTTGGTTATAGTTTAGAGCATGACTGGAGGGGTTAGACTTTGTAGTCTACTGTGGAGTCCCTGACAAATTTTGTGTTTCTAATGTGTTCAAAGTGGGTTAGGTCTGCACGGAACCACATATGTTTGCGATTGAGGAGCTACCACACAGATTCAGATTACTGTGCATTTATTTATTTATTTATTTATTTATTTATTTATTTATATTTTTTATTGCACAAATTTCAGTAACACTGTGGTTACCACACATTGACTGAGCACCCACTTTGACTGTTACTGCTTTGCATAGAAATGCTGCCTACAGATAGACAATGTAGATAGGGTGCTGAGAATGCATGAGTAGTGGTGTGTGGAGGTGAGAAGGACTGTGTGTTCTACATTCCATTAGTGTACTAGGAATTCATAGGGGGGAGGTATACATGTCTTAGGCACACAGCTGTGCAGAATTTGCATTCTACAGCAATACACAGAGTAGTTAGGGGAGATCAGCAGGTTTACTAGGGCACATGGCACTATGCTCCTAATATATACATTACATAGTAGGGGCTTAATAAATGTGCTATGCTACACAATACAGCAGCATTGTGAATACCAGAACTGTAAAGTGTAGCAGTGCTTCAGGCTGGGGACTGGCAAATATTACAGCATGTATAGCAGTGTAGCCAGGATGCCCTGTCTTTGGACAGATCATGAGGTGCTGGGAGATCATGCTTTATGCTTTGGATGCACAGAAGGCAACGCTGCACATTTTGCATGGAACAACTCAGTAGATCTTTAGAATCCTGTATCACAATGTTCTGAATGTGTACAGCCAGCACTATGTGATTACTGTGTAGCTGTGCACTAGGTAGCCTGAGTGTAATGTACACAGTATGTACTCTGTACTTTGTATGTAGCTACATACCTCCACTGTCTAACATAAACAAGGAGGCAGTGTCAAGCAATGTGTACCATTGTGCCTAGACTAGTAGGCAGGAGTGGAAGGCACAACTTAGAAATCATCTGAATGATATTGCACTCATTACCACTCATTATCCATATTTCACTTGGGCTGTGCAATCCTTGGCTTACATCACAGAAATATGATGTACTACTATGTTATAGACCCCTTTTGGGCTATGCTGATGCTTGCAGAACCCATCCATAAAAGCCTCATTTCAGTAGCTTTGCTACAGCAGCAAAGGCAACAATTTATATCTAAATCAATTTGTGAGTTGTAATTGTATATATAAATTTATGAGACCAGATATATGCGTGTGTGTATGTATATATATATATATATATATATATATATATATATATATATATATATATATCTATCTATCTATATATATATATATATATATATATATATATATATATATATATATATATATATATGCGTGTGTGGGTGTGTGGGTGTGTGTGTGTATGTATATATGTATGTATATATATATGGATCTACTTTGATATCCTGAATTACTATTACCCTGAACCACACAATATCAAGACGATAATCCCAAAAGTTAAAATGCCTTAAAGTTTAAAACCTTGAATCTCAAAACATCTAAAGGCAATGTAAAGCTGAAATGGTAAGTGTTTAAGTAGTTTGGTATCACTTTAAGGGTTTATGCATAGCACCAAACAGAAAATATAGTGTGATCTCAGAGTTGGCATATTTAGTTTAGGGGGATGTGGGGGGTGTAGCCCCCACATGGGGGGGGTGCAGGGGCATTTGCCCACCTGCAAAAACTAAAGAAAAAATATTATATATAATATTATATATCTTTTCCACTTCATGTCAGTAAGTGAGGATACACCCACTGCTTTGTAGAATGTCCTGGGAGGTAGTGTAGTGATTCAAAACCAGATACGCTTTAAAAATGTTAATTTATTTGTTCAAATATGCTGTTTGGTGGGAAATAAAATTTATTGTGGTTTTAAATTGAAAGATATTTCATTTTTGTGAGATTTTTTGTGTACGGCAGGACTTTAACTTTCGTATAGGTCGTTCGATATTTTGATGGTCAAGCTTTACGCTTTTTAATATTGTGATAGTCAAGATTTTAACTTTCAGGATTATCATCTCAATATTGTGTGGTTCGGTGTAATGTGTGTGTGTGTGTGTGTGTGTGTGTGTGTGTGTGTGTGTGTGTGTGTGTGTGTGTGTGTGTGTGTGTGTGTGTGTTACTGGATGCTTAAAAACAATCTCTTTATTAATACAGTGACATGCTTTGACCATCAGTTTAGATTTAGAGTTATTGCAAATGTATTTCCTAGTATAAGAAAGGGTAGCCTAGTAGATGCCACTGAGAGAGAAGAAGCAAAGTGAATAATTGAGCTTTTAGCCCATAGGACACCAGGACTAAATGAATTTGTTCCTATGAAACCCGCCCTCAAAGATAGGAGGGTGCAGTATAAATTTTGATTGTTGGAAACTGTTTTGAATTAGGTATTTAAATGTGACTAAGATTGTTTTTATTTCATCTGAAGAAGGGCAGAGCCCGAAAGCGCTTATCTGTGTTAAAAACTGCTTGTTGAATTTTGCCTTGTCATATTAAATTAGTGTTTTATCGAAGGATTGTGGTGGTCTACATTGGTTTGTTTGCTAAAGATTTTTTTGTACTCTGTGGACCTTCAGTCAGATTTCTCAATTTGTTTTCTTTGATATTTATATACCTGTAATAATAGCTTTTGTTCATTACATCAGCTGCAAATTTATTTTCTATGTTTTTTTCCCGTTCTTTATTTATTTTTTCAGTTCCCTTCCGATCTCATTTAAATTTCTTTTATTTACTATAGTTGGGAACTTTTTATAAGTTCTATAAATTCTTTTTCTGGATTGCACATTTTTTTCAGTTTTTATGTTCCACCATAATGATATACTACATTTTTCTTGTTATATTTAGCAGAAGAATCTGTAGTGTTACCTACCAGATTTAAATATAGTCACAGTCAGTTGTTTCTAACATTAATTCCTCATTCCAGTCAACAACTTTAATAGAGGTTTTCAAGTTAGTATATTAAATACATTCATAATTGTATTTCTTGACTTTTTTCATTTAATAACTGTTAGTTTTAAATTTGTATGTTAATGAATTATAATTGTATGCACTTAATGGGGTACCAACTTTTACATCTTTAATTAAATCAAGTATATATGTAAGTATTATATCTTATTTAAAATTGACAGAATTGTGTTCTGGATCCAAAGAGTGACATCTCTCCATTTGTTCTCTTGCTTAAATTTTCATATTTATTGAAATTCAGTAAGTATAAATCTTCAGTCTTCCATGATTCTGCAATGGGAATGATGCTATTTGTCTTTGATGAAGAAAGTGCAAAACCTTCATTTAACATGCCCCCCCTGCACCACCCACCTTGAGGACTGCATCCGACCTCCCCCCTCCGCTAGCTTTGATATACAAATTTAGAGATCACACAATGAAAAAGTGAAACTTTTCTCCAGTATTCTGCAATCTTGGCATTGTTAATTACTTCCCTTTCATTATGTAAGTTACTTGTTCACTTTGATTTGAATAACTTGTACTTTGATGACAACACATAGATTCATATACATATATATAGGGCTAGCCACCTGACAGTGTGAACATTGGCTCTAGATGATTGTCATGGTAGGTAAGACACCTCGGCCACATTTGCAAAAATGGGAAAAAGGGTTTGTGGACAAATGGATGGATGTTTATGAGAACCTCTAATTTAGTCGACTGTCATTAACATTGGCATCTGTTTATTCAGCACAATTTAGTCAACCCAGCAGTAGTCGACAAGTGTGTAAGACTGACAGTCCCCAGGGTTAAGGAATATATTCCTTCCCAGGGGACTGTGCAATCTTGCATTTAGTATATATAACTATTATAGGAGGTGTGTGGGTGCAGGGCAAGCCCCCTTACAAAAAACAACGTTTTCGACTTTTTACAGGTTTATTTACATGCTCCAAGGGTATTCCTTTGCACATATATAGTGATGTGTCGATGTTTCCATTGTTGATCTTAGTGAAGTCAACATTGCCCTGTTTCAATCATATTTAGTATACATATATAGATATTGTATGTGTGTGTGTGCTTGTGCATATAAGATAGCAGATCTCAACAGATGGACTGTACAAGTAACCCAAACGTTTGTAAACGGCTGTAAATTGTGTATATAGGACTGTTACAGTGAATTTGTCATAAATGAAATACTGTTACTTTAAGTAGGAATCCTTACATAGTGAGCATGTTTTTGTAAAAGCAAAGAGAGAAACTTTGCACTATTATCTAGAAGAGGTTTACTTAGTGAAGCAATTAAAGCTGTATTAAAGGAGGGATGAGGATAGCCCTACAGAAAGTTGTTCCCCTTTCTTGGAAGGGGATTTGATGTCCAGAGCAGCAGCTCTGATCAAAAGATAGCAGAAGAGAAGGAAGACCTGAAAGAAGAGACTAAAAGGAAGCTCAAGATCATTCCTGATATAGGACTCCAGTAAAGCAAACTATTGAGAAGTCAGAGAGAGAGAGCAAGACACACAGATGTGTGCACCCACACACACACACACACACACACACACACACACACACACACACACACACACACACACACACACACACACACACACACACACACACACAGCTTCCACTGAAAGAGACTGTAACAGTTATGCACAACTATGTTGAAGGTACTTGCTGTGAACTTTTGTTAAGCCATAAGACTTTTTTATTTTGGGAAAGCACTGCATTGTTTTATGTTTTTGTATAATAAATTATATTGTTTACTAAAACTTTTCTCTCTGCTGCCTTTAATGGTCCATGCTGGAGGACTGTAGCACTCATTTTTGATACATGTTTTATGCCAGTTTTCTAAGATTACACCTATCGTTGCTATCTTAAAGGAGCCAGTCATTTGAGTATTGATTCCCTCTGTGTTAGAGGACTATCCTATGGTGATTTCTAGGACTTTTTTTCTTTACTAATTGCTGTTGTGTACTTATCCGTTTACAAGGATGACAACTGTAAAACAATTATTGCAAACCATCATCACTGCTACACTGAAAGGGTGGTAGCAGTGGCCAAACTGATGGCTACGAAAGGGACAGATCAAGCACTTAATCAACTAACCAGATAGGAGAACCTAGAGGCATATTTTGTCACCTATGAGTGGCATATCCATGAGAATGGATTGGGCTGAGATAACTGGGCTAGGAAGCTTTCACCCTAGCTGACCAGAGAACTACTGAAGGCCTTCATAGACATGAAGAAGAATGAGTATTAGGGCTATGGAAAGGAAAACAAGGTACTACTTGTCAGCTGGAGTTACCTCAGTGACACAAGTTCAAATGTTTCAATGCTGAATCTTTTCTCTTAATAAAATATTAAGATCAAAGTATGTGACTTAAAGCATGTTATTAATTTATGGTTAGAACCTGAAGGTCAGCCTACTAAAAATAAAATGCATGCCAAAGGTGCACTATATATTGAATATAATGCACCTTTTGGTTTGTATTTGTCTAAATATATCACTCAACTTCAGAGACCTCAGAGATTCATAACTAATAAGATCAGTGTCTGAAAAATCTTAGTCTAGCAGGCTCTCTCTCTGTATTCAGTCTCTTTGTCAACATCTCCATGGAGGTCTCTATCTAACCTATCAAGCCATGAAATATCCAACCCACTTGCATCTTCTATTCCTTCACAGATCAGATGGTATCTCAAATACCCTGTAAAAGGAACTAAACCTTCATCAACACATTGCTGTGACAGATTCATATCCCATCATATCCCATTATATCCTACACGCCTGGAACACATTTCTACTACGTGTTAAGCAGAATAACACCTTTCTCATCTTCAAGGTACACCAAGATAATTGGAAGGATAGCTTCAAATTCTCCCCCAGTCCATTTTGTCCTGCCCTTCTTGATGGTGGGGGAAATTTCTTTTTTGCTAGACTTCTAATGGTTTCCAGACTGATTGCCTAGTACTTAGCTATGAACCTATGAACCTATGAAATGTCAGCTACTGAATATTTTAAGAGAATTTACCTACTTCTTTTAGAAAATGGGTGGATCTAACTGACTCTAAGGACTCTGAAAGTATTGTTTATATTCATAGTAAAATTGTTATGCCATGAAGCTATGTACAAAACTGAGCAACAGAGACCTGTAGTAAAACCTATGTCAAATGCTGGTAACAGAAACATATTAATGTAGACAAAACTCTGTTTTAAATGTGAAAAAATGGGTCTCAAAGCTAAATTTTGTACTTGTGCTAGTAACAGTGTTACACTTATAAAAACTATATCCTCCAAAAAAGTGCTACTAATGATATTATGCCTAAGGAATGTTCTGGCTTATCTGCTAAAATGACTGGCTGCATGCTGTTACTGTGTTACTGCAAAGTTAATTAGGTGCAATGTCTTAACTGATGGCAAACAGCTGTAAAGACCAATAGATTCAAGCATGGACAAGCTGATAAAGGGCAGTATATATGTACGTATGTATGTAAGGCAAAACTCTTTGTTTGGTATAATGATTAAGGTGTTTACCTCATAGACAAAAGGTATGGAGTTTGAGTCTCATCAAGGAAAATTGGCTAGGCTTAAAATGACCCACAATGGCAGCTAGCCTAGTACTTACCTATAAACTGACAAAGTTGTAGTAGCATGCATTCTTGGAGATGAAGAGCAGTATCCTATTACTCTGCCAGTTATACAGACTGTGTTTGAGGAGCTTGTTCATCTTGATGTTATATACCCAATTTAAAAAATGTATGATAATGGAGAACTATTACATAGGATCATAGGAAGTTACTAGGCTAATGGCCCTGGGGCCCTTACAAGCCCAGCCAAGAGTTTATCCCCCCAAAAAATACCTCAATCAGCACATGTTGCCCATGTCAATGAGGGACACAGATGGAACCCCTGGGACAAATTTGTGGTTTCCGTCCACTCATCAAGGTTGCGCTTGAAGAGGGCCAGCGATGTACTTTGTTTGATGTGTATGGGGAGTCTATTCTAGAGATAGGGCAGTCTCTGAGAGACAAACTTGTCTCTCCAGCAGGTTTTGTTAATGTTGCTTATTAGATTTAGGCCTTTCGATTGGGTAATGCACAAGGAGTTAGACTTACAGATATGGAGCATCTCTAGTAGGGCAGGGTCCGAGATTGCCTAAGACACAGATCACCTCTGAGCAATCTGTATGATACTGAGTAGAGTGATAGTGATTTCAGCCTGTCCACATAGGAGAGGTGTTGGAGGCCATGGATTCTTTTTGTGAGGTATTTCTGTGGCCTTTCCATTTGGTGCAGGTGTTTGGAGAGGCACAAACCAAATGTGGCGTTGTAGGTTCATAGGTTCATAGGTAGGTACTAGGCTATCTGCCCAAGGGCATTTATAAGCCTAGCCAGAGTGTGTCGGCTTTCGCTGCCCCATTGATTAATTAACTGATCCTCTGTCAAGCAGAGCCAATGAAGTGATCCCAGGGGTGTATTTTCTGTTACCAATCCACTCGTCAAGGTTTCTCTTGAAGAGTGTTAGTGGGGGGCTCTGCCTGATGTCATTTGGAATTTTGTTCCAAAGCATGGGGAGTCCCTGTGACAGGACTCTATCCCTCCAGCATGTTCTATTTATTGTTGTGGCGAGGTTTATCTCACTAGAGCGCGTGGCTTGCAGTGACTTGGACTTCCTTAGGTGGAGCATGTCCATCAATTCTGAGTTGGACATGGCTTTGTAAGTCAGGCAGAGATCACCTCTGAGTAAGTGATATGCCACTGAGTACAGCTGGAGTTTTTTCAGTCGGGCTGCATAGGACATATGTTTGAGACCAGTAATCCTCTTGGTGAGGTGCTTTTGTGGTCTTTCCAGCTGTTGGAAGTGTCTTGTGAGGGACATCCCAAATGGGGCATTGTACTCTATAATGGTTCTAATGAGTGACGAGTAGAGGGGGCACTATAACCTCTTTATTTCTAGATGCGAACCCTTTAGTAATTAGATGGGCCACATAGAAGGATTTCCTAACTACTTTGGCAATATGATTGTCAAAGGAGAGATTACTATCTACCTGGATCCCCAGATCTCTTATTACCTCTTCTGCATTAAGGGGGCGGCCACCTATGTGGTAATTCGTGGGTGTTTTGTTTTTCCTAAACAGGATGACTATGCATTTTTTGGCATTTAGCTTTAGGCCATGACTTTGACACCAGGTGTCCATCTCAGTAAGGCCCTTTTGGAGGATGTCTGTGTCAGCCGGAGAGTCATTTATGGCTCCCAGTTTGCAGTCATCGGCGAACTTGGTTAGCCATAGTCCTCCTGTGTTTGCCTGTAATTCTGAGAAGTATATGCCAAACAGAAGGGGTCCTAGGACTGAGCCTTGCGGGATACCACTTGTGACTGGTTTAGAGTCAGACCTGGAGCCCACTATTCTTACCGTGTGAGTTCTGTCTGTAAGCCAGTTGGCAACCCATCTCGTGACATAGGGGTTTATGTTCAGGCTGGTGAGTTTTTCTGTAATACCCAAGTGGGGAATGGTGTCGAAAGCCTTGGCGAGGTCAAGTTAGGCTGTGTGAACCACCTTTCCCTTGTTTATGGCCTTGGTGACTGTCTTGAAGAAGTCAACCAGGTTTAGTAGGCATGATCTGCCCTTAATAAAGCCAAACTGGGTTGGGTCAAGTGTTTGGAGGTTCCCAATGTCTTTGTTAATGAGTTCCATGATGATGTGCTCCATAGCTTTGCAGACCAGGCTAGTCAGGCTTATAGGGCGATAGTTACCAGGGTCAGTTGTGGCCCCTCCTTTGTGGAGAGGAATAACCGTTGCTGTGCGCCATTCTATGGGCACGTAGCCTACGGAGAGGCTGAGGTTGTACAGTGTGTTTAGGTGGGGGATTAGTTTGTTCTGTAGTTCATGCAAGACGCAGCCTGGGACACTATCTGGTCCCATTGATGCTGTGTTTTTGACTTTTGAAAGGGCTGTTTTCACCTGTGCATCTGTGATTTTTGGGACATTACCCTTTTCCGGTATTGTTATGGGCCCTTTTGGAGGTGAGAGGGGGTGAAGTTTGCATTGAATCTATCTGCCAGTATGTTGGCAATATCAGTAGGTTCAGTATATTTTGTGCTAATTTGCATTAGTTTAGTGTATATCTGTGAGTTGCCACTTAGATTCTTAACATAGCTAAAAAAGGCTTTGTGGTTATCTTTTGAATCCTTGGCTATTTTTCTTTCGAAGTTAGCCTTGGATGATTTCATGAGAAACCTCAATTTCTTACTGATACTGATCAGGGATGTCTTTCCTTCTTGGTATTTGCTTTTTTTCTGAACTACTTTCCTCCTTCTATTGTATAGCCTGTTTATTGCAGGGGTCCACTAAACTGGTTTCCTTCTCTTAGAGGAGTGAGTCTTGGTTTTGCTAGGGATGGCATGATCCATGCATCCCTGTAGGTGCTCATAGAGTGCATTTGTAAAGGTTTCTGCATCTTGGGCAGCGTTATCCTTTAGCGTGGGGGCTGTGAAACTTACCACCTCTGTCTTAAGTAAGGTGAAGTTTGCTTTAGAAAAGTTTTTTACTGTGGTTTCCTTAGTTGGGGGTGGTGGTGGGGTGTGGACATCTAGAGTGATTAGTTTATAGTCTGATAACCAGTGACGGGTTGACCTCCGGTGTGGAACACCTGTCGCCCATGTTGGTGATGACCAAGTCTAATATGTCTTCACCTCTGGCAGGGGAGTTTACCAGCTGATCCAGTGCATTTGAGTTGATGAATTCCAGGAAGTGCTGGGCCTGGGAATTTGTACTTGAGTAGTTTTCCCAGTGAATGGTAGGGTAATTGAAATCACCCAATATCAGGGTGCTTGGTATGACCTTCATGTTTTCCAGTATCTCCAGAAAGGTGGAGTGGTGGTCCTGGGTCATGAAGGGTGATCTGTAGCAGGCCACAATTTGCATTGCAGATTTGCCCAATGTTAGTTGCACATGGATGATCTCAGAGGTATCATTCTGTGCCACTAACCTGGAGGTGTAAGTATCCTTGATGAATATGGATACACCCCCTCCTTTTGTGTTTCGGTCCGTGTTCTGTGGCTGAAACATGTGGTATGAGCTGTAGCCTGGTAGTGCTGGGGTGCTCTCTGGAGCCTTGAACCAGGTTCCAGTTACTGCACAGATGTCGATGTTCTCCATACTGAGGAGTGCTACGAGCGCGTGCATTTTGAGATTTAAACTCCTGGCGTTGAGTAGCATAATCCTCAGTTTTTTGTTAATTGTGCTGTTTACGGAGGTGGGTTTAACTTTTGAGCCTTGCCTAAAAAAGGCACTATGGGGGCAGCAAGAGCCTTGGCCAGTATTTGAAAGCCTAGAGGTGACAGGTGCAAGCCGTCTCTTGCGAAGCAACATGGCTTGTCGAGCATGTCGTCCCAGGCTGACAGACATTGGATCCCCTTTGAATGACACCAAAAGCTTAGCCAATTGTTGAAACTGATAATTTTTTCTTTATACTGAGGTATCATTCTTGGTGAAGGCAGAATGCTACTCAGGGTCAGGGTCATACCAGCCTGGGCTACATGATCAGAGAGCTCTTCCATGTCTCTTTTCATGTAGTCCAGGGAGGTACGTCTCAGGTCATTCACACCAACATGAACAATGACAGAGTCATATTTGTACTTTTTCTGGAGTGACCTGTGTGCTTGTGTTATGTAGCGGATTCTGGCTCCCAACAGGCAGCTAACAGTAACCTTCTGCCTGTCCAGCCTAGTCAGTGGGACGTCAGTGTGCCTGACTATAGAATCACCTATTACTAGTGTGTTAGGTATGTTATTTCGCCTTAAGGGCTGTGATTGTGCAGCACACTGATTTTGTGATTTATGTGTTGTTTGGTTTGTGACGGGAAGTGGAGGTTGTTTGGGTGTCTGCTTTGATGGTTTCTGATGCTTTTGCAGGTTTTTATTTAGAGCCACTGAGTATGATTTTGTGTATTTATGTGTATTTTTTGCCAGTGCTGTTCTAGTAGGTCTGTGTGCGGCTGCAGTTGTGGTGCAAGTGTTAATCTTCTCCTCTTGACTGTCTGTTTCAGTCTTGGGTGGAGACAGCTTAGCTTCCAGTTTGGCTGTATAATTGCATCTCTCACATATGTTAGTGTTTTGTGGTAGGAGGAGAAGGTTGTCTGTGTACATGAGGCAGTTGTAACATTGCCTCAGGATACCCAGATTCACCAGCTGGACTGGAGAGTGCACCTGAAGTTGCCCTTTGGTCATGCCTGAATAGTAGGGTGAGCTGCTTAGTCACTTGGTTGGTGAGGGATGAATAAAGAGCCTTGCCCTGCTGGGCAATCAGTGCCAGGGTATATTAATGCTTGCTATTAGGTCTGAGCAAGTGCTGGGCTGTGAGATGCTTTTTGAGTGCTTAGTATGAGAGTTAGACTAGTTTCAAGGGAAAAACTGAAGAGGAGACTTAGTGGACCCGGGAATAATTTAACCATAGCTAACCGGCACTGCCCGGTGTGCAAAACCGTGCAAACATAGTTTTTATAGTAGGGAAATGAAAGAGATAGAAATTAGCCCAAAATGGCCAATAAACTATTAACTTCTGGGCTGGAACCACTCCTCCAGGGACAGATAGGTTGCTCAAAGCTCCCCTCTCTCACAGGTGAACAGAGAAACTTCCTTCTATCCAAGTAAGGTATGGGCAACTCAGAAACTAGTATCACAGCCCTGAATTCAACACTAGCCTGAAAACTGGACTATACTAACTTAGAAAGGTGGGAAACAAGGATTTTTTTTTTTTTTTTTTTTTTTAAAGATAAGGCAAAAACAGTAAAAAATACACCTAAAACAGCTTTAAACAACTACAAACGATCAGAAAAGGCTATCGCACTTTAGTGTGTAGCCTACAACAGTTAAACACATTATTTAAACAAAAAACAACTTTTTTAAAAGTGCAGGCAGTCAAATAAGTACAATATGTGAAAAAAACAAGCCTTTAAATTACAATACACACTGGAAAATCTGCGTTTAGGCGGAAAACAGTTAAGTATAGCAAGAAAGTACGGAAAACTGATGTGTAATCACTCCAAAGTCTCTCTCCTAAGCTAGAAGGCTTGTATCAGTTTAAGGCTTTTTAGTGCTACCAGTAGGTTAGTTACAGAAAAGATGGGAAACAAGGGCAGATGTGATCTTTTAAACCAGAAAGTTGAAAGAGATGGACAAACAGTCCAAATGGTCACTAAACTACAATTTCTGGGCCAAGAACCTCTCCTCTCGTGGTAGACAGGCTACCTAGTGCTTACCACTCCCACTGATAAGCTAGAAGGCTTTCCTCCAACACAGAAAGGCTTGCGGGTCTCAGAAGCTTACCAACAGTCCTGGATACAGCAACTCTGTACCTGGACTAGGCTAGTTACAGAAATGGTGGGAAACAAGCGCAAATGCGGCTTTTAAACCAGAAAGTTGAAAGAGATGGAAAAAAAACTGCCCAAACGGCCAGTAGCTAGAATTTCTGGGCCAGGAACCACTCCTCTTGTGGTAGATAGGCTATCTAATGCTTAGCACTCCTACTGATAAGCTAGAAGGCTTTCCTCCAACACAGAAAGGCTTGTACTCAATTATTGGCCTAATGAGGGAGGAGTACAGAGATAATAATCTCCTTTTTTCTGGATGCAATCCCTTTACTCATTAGATGAACTAAGTAAAAGGCTTTTCTGACCACTACCACTGCATGATGATCAAATGTAAAATTGTTGTCAACCTGTGTACCCAAGTCTATAACCACAGGTTGTGTGCTTAGGGGTTGCTGTTGATGTGGTAAACAGTAGGTGCCATGTTTTTGCTGAATGGTATGATAATACATTTATTTGTGCTTAACATAAGGCCATGACTTTGACAACAGTCATTTGTTGGTGCGAGACCCTCTTATAGTACATTAACATCATCTGAGGAGTCAATGACAGCACCCAACTTTCAGTCGTATGCAAACGTGGTCAACCACAGGCCTTTTGTCTTTGCCTGGACCTCTGAAAAGTAGATGCCAAACAGTAGGGGTCCCAGGACAGATCCCTGGGGAACACCACTAGTGACAGGTCTGCTGTTGGAGGTGGAGGCACCTATTTTGACCTTGTGAGGCCTACTGGTGAGCCAGTTGGCCACCCACCTGATGAGACAGGGATTTAAGCCACATTGTGTTAGCTTTTCGATGATGCCCGAGTGGGGGATTGTATCAAAGGCTTTGGTAAAGTCAAGGTAAGCTGTATGTACTGACTTTCCCTCATCCACGGCCTTGGTGACAGTCTCAAAAAAGTCAACCAGGTTCAACAGCCAAGATCTGCCCTTGACGAATCCAAACTGGCTGGGGTCAAGTGCTTGGAGATTGCATATGTCCTTGTTTATGAGGTCCATAATAATGTGCTCCATGACCCTACAGATCAGATTTTTCAAGGTAATGGGGAGATAGTTTCCAGGGTCAATAGTGGCACCTCCTTTGTGCAAGGGGATGACAATGGCAGTTCTCCACTCTACTGGAATGAAGCCTGTACTTAAGCTATGGTTGACTAGGGTGTTCAATGGTGAGGCTAGTTCTTGCTGGAGATGGAGCAGATTGCAGCCTGGGATACTATCAGGTCCCATGGAAGCTGTGTTCTTTGCCTTGGATAGGGCCTTTAATACTTCATCTACAGAGATGTGAGGTGCAGGACAAGTATCAGGGACGGGAGTGAAGTTTGTGCTGAACCTATCTGCTACGTTAACAGGATCAGTGAAACTGGAAGCATTAAGAACTAAATGGAATAAACCTGGGCTTTGCCATGGAGGTTCCTGACGTAACTGAAAAAGGCTTTCTGGTTACCCTTTGTTTCTGAGGCTAGTTTTGATTCATAATTAGCTTTGGAGGTTTTCACTAGTGATCTAATTTGCTTGTTGAGGCTAAGGAGGGAAGTTTTCCAACTGGGAATTTGTGAATTTTTTACCTTTGGACAACAGTTTCTCCCTTATGTTGTAAAGCCTATTGATAGAGGATTTCCACCAGATAGGTTTGTGTTTCCTTGAGGAGCAGGTTTTAGTTTTGTTGGGTATGGCTGTGTCCATGCAGTTGTACAGATGCTTGTATATTGCACTGGTGTACTGTTCAGCATAGTTGTCTGCATCCTTTGTGGGTGGTGGTGGTGTGAAGCTACTGACACCCACCCTTACAAGGTTATAGTCAGCTTTTGAGAAGTTTTTATCCTGGTTATGGCTGGGGGGTGTTGGACAGGATAGAAACTTTGAATGAGACAGACCAATGGTCTGATCTCACCAAGGAAGAGCTTACTATGGGTGTGGTGCAGTGGTCACCCCTTTTGGTAAGAACCAAGTCTAGAATATTATCTCCCCTTGTGGGGGCTGAGCCAAGCTGGTTTAGTGCATTAGAACTGATGACGTCAAGGAATCATTGGGTGAGTGCATTAGAGCAAGAATAGTTCACCCAGTCTGTGGTGATGTAGTTGAAGTCACCAAGGATCTGGGTGTACACCAAATTAAAGATTTGTGAAAGAAATAAGAAGGAGGTAATCCTTTTGCCAGACCACTCTATCAGGATAGAGATGGATATGGAAATCATTAAGTAATTAAGTCCATAAATATAGCTCTTCCTATCCTGTAAAATGGGAGAGCAGATTGCATGAATCCAAAGAAAATCAGGATGTAGTGGTGCAAAACACTAAATGTATGAACATTTGGCTAAAGATATAGAGAGAGCAATCTATATCATGTAAAGAGCTATGTCAGCATATACCCTATGCAGAGCAACTAACTAGATCAGAACCATTAAAAGGAGGGGACTTACACAATAAAACATTTCAGCCTGAACATGTTGCAAAGCAGAGAGAAGAACTGAATAGCAGAACTCAAGAGAAAAGAATACTCACTGAAGGGATATAGTCCAAGAAAATGAAGTTAGAAAGTATAGAAAATGCAAAGCCCAAGCAGAATTCCAAACGTATTGCTAAGCTAAAACAGAAAGTCCCCAAAAAGGAGAATTGTAAATAGCAGGTGAATACTGGGGAAGAAAAACTTGAGAGCTAGAAAGATTCCATTACTATAGTTAAGGAAAAAGAAATGGTACCTGAGTAGAGTTCTAAACCCACTTCTGTCAGACCCTAGGCAAGAGATATCTATAATTAAAGAAAAAAAGATAAAACAAGAAATAAAATGTATTCTGATGTAGCTTTTTCAGAGGTGAAAGAGACCCAGAGATGAAAAATAAACGAGAGAGGGTAGTTCATAGGTTCATAGGTAGGTGCTAGGCTATTGGCCCTAAGGCCCATACAAGCCTAGCCAAAAAATGTACCCTGGCTTTCGCCACCCAAGAAATGTATTTTCCTGTGCCCCTGTCGAGCAGAGCCACAGAAGTGATTCCCGGGGTGAATTTCCCATTTCCCATTTCCCATCCAATCATCAAGATTTTTCTTAAAGAGTGCTAATGAGGAGCTCTGTTTGACATAGATAGGTAGTCTGTTCCAGAGTATGGAAAGTCTCTGGGACAGGAATCTATCCCTCCAGCATGTTCTGTTTATTGTGGTGACAAGGTTTAGGTCCCTAGAGCATGTAGCTCAGAGGGATTGGGATTTCTTTAAGTGGAGCATGTCCAACAGCTCTGGGTTTGACATAGCTTTGTATGTTAGGCAGAGATCGCCCCTGAGTAGGCAATATGCGATGGAGTAAAGCTGTAGTTTTTGAGACGGTCTGCATAGGGCATCTGTTTGAGGCCAGTAATCCTCTTTGTGAGGTATTTCTGTGGTCTTTCCAGTTGTTGTAGATGTCTTGTGAGGTACATACCAAAAGGGGCATTGTACTCTATAATGGGTCTAATGAGTGATGAGTAGAGGGGAACAATGACCTCTTTTTTTCTGGATGAGAATCCTTTTGTGATAAGATGAGCCACGTAGAAGGATTTCCTGACCACTGTGGTGATGTGATTATCAAAGGAGAGATATCAAAGGAGAGACTACTGTCCACCTGTGTCCCAAGGTCTCTTATCACATTTTCGGCATTAAGTAGACTACCAGCTATGTCGTAGTTCATGGGTACAGAGTTTTTACCAAAGGGGATGACAATACACTTTTTGGCATTGAGCTTCAGGCCATGGCTTTGACACCAGGTATCTGTCTCAGTGAGGCCCTTTTGTAGTTTGTCCACATCGTTAGGAGTTTTGATTATGGCTCCTAGTTTGCAGTCATCTGCAAACATTGTTAGCCAAAGACCTTCTGTGTTGGCCTGCACTTCAGAGAAGTAGATGCCAAACAGGAGAGGACCAGGAATGAACCCTGTGGTACTCCACTTGTCACTGGTCTGATGTCGGATTTGGAATCTGCTACTTTCACAGTGTGGGTTCTGTCCGTGAGCCAGTTGGCAACCTATCTTGTGACATAGGGATTTATACCTAGTTTAGTGAGCTTATCTATAATTCCAGAGTGGGGGATGGTGTCGAAAGCCTTGGCGAGATCTAGATAAGCTGTGTGAACCATTTTACCCTCATCTATGGCTTTGGTGACTGCTTCAAAGAAGCCAATCAGGTTTAGGAGACATGATCTGCCTTTTACAAATCCAAACTGGGTAGGGTCCAGAGTTTGGAGATTACCAATGTCTTTGTTTATGAGTTCCACAATGATACGTTCCATGGCCTTGCAGACCAGGCTCGTCAGGCTAATGGCACGGTAGTTTCCGGGGTCCGTCATGGCTCCCCCTTTGTGGAGTGGGATAACCGTCGTGGTGCGCCATTCAGTGGGTACAAAGCCTGAGGAGAGGCAATGATTGAACATGGTACTTAGGTAGGGTGCCAGTTCATTCTGTAGTTCATGTAGAACATAGCCTGGGATATTGTCAGGTCCCATGGATGCTGTGTTCTTGGCTTTGGAGAGTGTGTTTTTTACCTGTGCAGCCGTAATTATAGGAACTTTGCATTCTTCCGGTATAGAGATGGGCCCTCTAGGGGGTGAGAGGGGGGTAAAGTTAGCACTGAACCTATCTACTAGGATGTTGGCAATATCAGTTGGTTCTGTATATTTAGTGCCATTGTGCTGTAATTGATCACTGTAGTGTTATTTCACCCTGAAATAGAGGAATACCATGTAAAGAAGAGGAAAAAAGGAGACTGTAGTATATAATGAGAGACAAAACATTCTTGGGAAGAGCTATAATTGTATTCCTGTTGAGCCAACGTATAGAAGCTGTAAGCAAAATGAAGAAGGTTCAGTGCATCAGGTTTGTAAAAAAAGGAACAAGAAAAACTAAATAAGACAAATATATCAATTGATACTAAAGAATATTAGCATGGGTTGCCTATTTCATTAGAAGAGTTAATGACTTTGACCACCATTGCCTGTTTTGGTAGGAGAGGATGCAGCATTTTCTCCCTCATGACATCTTGATCATCAGGTAACAGTTACAAAACAATTTGCTGTACAGAACAAATACAAATAAAGTAGGAGTAGTATGCCAGCTGTTGGTGCCCTAGCCCTTCCGAAATTTAGTGATGAAATTAGCATTTAACTTTCCATGGGGGCCGCCCAGGAATGGATAAGACTAAAGCAAGGATACTGGCAAGATTTTACTGGCCAGAAATAATGGATGACATTGAGAACTTCTGTGCTGGATACTCTGAATGCCAGAAGACATCACCACACCAAGCTTTTGAACTAATTGCTGTTGACAGTGGTAGTCCATTGGTAAAATCCAGCAATGGGTTCCAATATACTGTATTTGTTTTTGACTATGACACCAAGTACCTAGAAGCTACTCCACTACTTAAGACTAATGCTAAATCTAAAGTTAGGGAATTAACTACTTAAGACTAATGCTAAATCTATAGCTAGAGAACTATTCATATTATTTTCCACAGTAGGTATACTCACTAACAAGGGGACTCCACTTATATCCAGACTAATACACCAGCTATGACAATGCTTTAAAGTTGAAAATTTAAAAGCTTCAATGTACCCTTCCCTGGTAGATGGATTAGTGGAGTGTTTTAACTGATCATTAAAGTTCAAGCAGTAAAAAAAAAAATAATAAAAAATAAAAAAAATATTGAGGACTATGTTAAAATACTGGGAGTAGTTAACAGCACTCCATAATTCCTGTTTACCATTAGAGAAGTGCCACAAGCCTTGACTGAGTTCAGTCCTTCTGTGATACTATATGGCAGGTACCCTCCTTTTAGATATTACCAGCTAAGCTTGGGAAGAAGAGAGAAAACCAATCTAAGTTTATCATATAACATCATACCAACTTACAGCATAGGCTGAAAGTGGTGATGCCTATAGTACAGGAGTATATGAAGATCTCAAGGTACACAACAAAAATTGTACATTAGAAATGCAATGGACAGAGAATTTAAAGCTGGAAACCAAGTGTTACTTCTGATCCCCTTAGCAGAAAACACATTTTTGCCTAAATGGTAAGGCCCATTTGAGAACAAAATAGAAAAAAATAAATGAGATAAACTACAAAGTTGGGTAAATTTCTAAGAGAAGACCAGAAGAGATATATCATACAAACATTCTGAAGTACAAAACTCTTTAGCAAATCAGACTAGTAACACTGAAGAAAGAAAACTGACCACAATATCTGTTGTTTAAGTAGATGATACACTACCTAAGTCACAGATAGAAAAATAAAAGAGTTCCCACGTAGATTATACACTGTCTAAGATACAGAAACAATAAATAAAAGAGTTTATGTTAAGGAACAAGGAAGTGTATTCAGAGCTGCATGGCAAAACCTAATTCAATACTATATTGAGACAAGTACAGGAGAAAAAAGTTAACTTAAAACCTTACAGAATGCGACAGCCACAAATAAAAGCAGTGAAAGAGGAAGAAAAGGCTTAAGATGGGACTAATAGAAGAATTAAACAGTGAGTGGAGCAACTCTGCAGTATTAGTCCCTAAACCTGATGGAACTGTTAGGTTCTAGAATGATTGTAGGAGTCTAAACAGCATCTCAGAATTCAGTGGTTACCAAATGCATGTGGTAGATGAACTCATGGAAGGATTGGGGACGGCTAGGGTTCTGACTACACTAGGCATCACCAAGGGGTTTTGGGCTGGTAAATCCCTGTAATAGCTGAAGAGAAGGTAAAAAAATGATTTTTTAGCACATCAAGTTTGATTTCAATGTGCCTTCCCCCCTTTTTGTTTGTTTTATTTGCATAGTGCCCCTGCAACCTTTCAATGATTTATGAACTGAGCCCTAAAGCACCATGGTTGGTATGCTGCTACCTACTTGGATGATATCATGCACTCCGAGGTTTGGGATTCACATCTAGCCAGGATACAAGCTATATTAGATACCTTAAAACAAGACAATCTAATTTTCATTGCCTCCAAGATGAAGGTTAAATACTTCGATATGTGCTAGGAACAGGGAGTGTTAAGTCCCAAAAAGAAATGGTAGAAGCAGTAAAATATAGACTGTACCAGACACTAAGAAATATGTGAGAGCATCCTTAGGATTAGCTGGGTATAGCTGTAAGTCTGTACTGTACATTGCAACACTAGCCTGTCTCCTCACAGATTTAACCAAGGAGAAGATGCCTCTCAAAGTAAAGTGGACCGTCAAGGCAGGCACTACTTTCAAGCAGTTAATGGAAACATTTAGAGCCTGTCTTACCATCTTCTGATTTTAGCAAACTATTTTTAGTCTGTAATGATGCCCCATTAGTAGGCTTAAGTGCAGTGCAGTGGGCGGCACAGTGGTGCAGTGGTTAACATTGTCACCTCACAGCAAGAGGTTCTCCGGTTCGATTCTCGGCTGGGGTGCCTTCTGTGTGGAGTTTGCATGTTCTCCCTGTGTTCGCGTGGGTTTCCTCCGGGTACTCCGGTTTCCTCCCACATTCCAAAGACATGCATCTGGAGCATTTCTCCCCGGGCCTCCGCTGAAAACAGGCTCTGTGGAACCTAGTCGGACATTCCCGGTCAACAAATGTTAAATAAATAAATAAATAAAATCACAAAATTGTGATGGGGAGGAACATCCAGTATGCTTTATAAGTCACAAAATAAGGAAGGCAGAAGCTGTGTTTTACAGTTAAAAGAGAGTGTCTGGCAATTAAGTGGGTATTTACCTTCCTAAAATCCTCTCTACTCGATAGTGAATTTACTTTAGTTCCTAAAGTCATGTCTACTAGATAGTGAATTTACTTCAGTAAAAGGGCATGCCTCCTTTCCTAATGTCATGTCTACTAGATAGTGACTTTACTTAAGTAAAAGGGCATGCCTCCTTTTTATGGCTACATAAATGGGAGCACAAAATTATGCAGGTGGGCCTTATCCTGCAGTCATTCAAATTCAAAGCTCAGCATAGACCAGGATCAACTCACCGCAATGTGAGTGGCTTGTTCTGGGTACACAACTCATGCAGTGGGTGTGAGACTAAGGGATTCAAGCTGGGGAGGGTTAGCTGTAGCATGGTGTGGTGGATCTTGCTAAATGGTGAAGCACATATGATCCTACAGTGATCTTTTGTAAATAAAACAGTTACTTTAAGTATGACTATTTCTTTATGAGATGTACTTCATATGCAGTTAATGCCATATAAAAGGATGGCTGAAGAAATCCCCTTCAGAGTGTTACTTGCCATTTTAGAAGGGGGATTTGAGGTCTGCTGCATCAGCTCTGGAAGAGAGACAACAAAAGGGAATATCTGGAAAAAGACAACAGGAGAAAGCTGGAGTTTGTTATCGTTATAAGAATCTAGACATTAGTATAATATGATCAAAGAGGGAGACAGACAGACTGAAAGAGACTATGATCCATCTATATGGGACTGTGGTGAAGGTACTTGCTGTGAAGTTTTATTAAGCCATTAGAGTTTTTATTTTGGGAAGAACGTTCCAATAAACCACACATTCCAGAAACCTCAACCTCATTACCACAATCAACAGAACATGCTGGAGGGACAGGTTCATAACCCAGAGACTGCCCATGCTATGGAATAGATTTCAAACAGAGGTGTCCGTGGAACCCTTGCACGGCAAAGCAAAAGAAGTCCAAAAAAACAATGAAGCCAGCAAGTGTTGCCAAATGCCAAATACAAATAATTATTTATTCACATAGGAAGAAAAAATTCCCCCTATGCCTCTAATATTGTAAAACCGGTTTCGGCTCCTTAGAGCCTTCTTCAGTGAAGCACAAATAATACAAAAAGAGAATATCAGTGCAAATACATCTATATTTATATAGTGGATCCACACATAGGAACCAATCAAAAAACCTCATTCAGAATTGGTCATTAAGACCAGGTGAAAACAGAGCTCCAAGTTTTATAATCCATTTTCTCTCCTTGGAGCTAAGTAATTCATGCCAATAATGTTTGTCTTTACATCTACCCTTAATACAATCAATAATCACAAATTTGAAAGAAGCTGATGTGTGTTTTAAACTATGTTTGTATAGTGCATTACTAATGCGTTTATTTTTTATGTCACTCAGATGTTCACAAATTCTGAGACGGAAAGCCCTGGAGGTCTGTCCAACATAAAATGCAGAACAAGTGCAGGTCACCAAATAGATGACCCACTCAGTGTTCCAATTAGCCCAAAATTTGATGTCAAAGACCTCAGAGGTATTCCTACTACTAAATTCCTAGTATGTGAAACATGAGTGCAAAATGAACAATGTCCACATGGAATGCACCCTATAATGGGTTTACCTGTAAGAGACAACTGGGTGAAGGCAAAAGAATCAAAACCAACCCTCTTATAGTGACTAAATTTGGAACCAATAGTCTGTCCTCTTCTGAATGAAAAGGAACATCTGTCTTGAAGAAAAGAGTTCAATTTCTGATCAGCTTTAAGCACATTCCAATGTCTATGTATGATATCCTTAAAGCCCTGTGTATTACGTCCATAAGTGGTCACCAGACGTAGGGGCTGTGAACTCGAGTTCTTATCCTTGTCTCTGTATGTTAATAAATCATCTCTGTTTATATTAGAAGCCCACCGTTTGGCTACATTCACAGCACCTGGACGATAACCTCTCTTAATAAATCTATGGGTCAGATCATCCTGGGCCTCAAAAAAGGACTGTTGACTAGAACAAATTCTTCTGGCTCTTAGAAACTGAGATTTGGGTATATTCTGGATGATATGTTGTGGGTGGAAGCTGGTGGCATATAGTAAGGAATTAAATTCTGGAAATTTCCTGAACATCCTAGTAGACAAAGTATTGTCATCATTTCTGGTGATTTCAACATCCAGAAATACTATCCTGGAAGTATGACAGATCAACTTGAATTCAATTCCCCATATATTGTTATTGAGGTATTCAAGAAACTCCATAAGATAATATTCATCAGCTTTCCACACCAACCAACAATCATCCAGATAACGACGCCAAATGTCCATCTCAAACATGTAAATGTTGTGATTATAATCATAAATCATGATTTCCTCAATGTATGCCATAAAGAGATCTGCATATATGGGTGCGAAAGACCCACCCATAGCAGTACCTTTAATTTGCCAGAAACATTGATTATGATAGTAAAAAACATTACTGGTCAAAACATATTCTGTGAGACATACTAAAAATGTATTAAATCCAGGTTGATATAGACCCGATCTAGCCAACCAGTAGTCCAAAGCTTGTAAGCCTGCCCAGTGTGGAATATTGGTGTAAAGAGAAGTGATGTCCAAGGTACATAATAGCCATTGTGGTTCAAGTTGGGTGTTGTTAATGATGTCCAAAAATTGGGTGGTGTCTTGCATTCTAGCTCTAATAAAACCCAGTAATGGTTTTAAATACTGGGTTAGATATTCAGATAATGGTTCGGTAAGAGACCCATGTCCAGAGACAATGGGTCGGCCTGGTGGATTCCTAGCATCTTTATGTATCTTGGGTAACAAGTAGATGTATTGTTTCTTGGGTGATGAGACAGTTAATTGTTCTTTTGTAAACTGTGTAATGATGCCCTCCTCCACCGCCTCAGTCAAAAACTGATCAATTTTGTGCTGGAAATGAGGAGAAGGATCCAAAGGCATCTGCATATAGTATTCCTTGTCACCCAGTTGCCTCATAGCCTCCTTGTCATAAACGACCTTATCCAATACTACCACCGCTCCACCTTTATCAGCTTGAATAATAACCAAATTTTTGTTATTAACAAGCTCATCCGAACTCTGTATCTCTTCGGTGGACAGATTGTTATGGGCAATGGGAAAATCCCTGAGATGACAATGTATGTCCTGTAGGACATTTTTCTGAAAACCCCCCACTAGATGTGTCATCGGTGGATTGAATGTGGATTTTTTGAACTTGAAATCATGAGATATATCACAATCATTATTATCAAAAAACAATTTCAAATTCAATGTTCGACAAAAATTTACCACATCCTGAGCCAAAGATTGTTCAGAGACAAAGAACCCAGGGACAAAATTAAGCCCTTTATTCACTAATTTAAGTTGTGCATTGGTTAGTTCAACAGAGGAAATGTTATAAACATTAAAATTGGAAATTAATGTTGTGTCATAATTTTCAAAAGTGCCTCCAAACTCTGTTTCGATGTTTCTTTTCTTGTGCTTCCACCCCCCTCATCTGTATCTAAATTGGGAGGGTGTAACGAGTTATCCCTTTTGGCTTTGGGTAATCCCTCCCTAGAGTATCATCAAATTCACCTTCTGTATTGGAGGAAGTATCCTCACCTGAGGTACCACTGGAAAAACCGAAGTTTTTCTTAAGGATGGATTTGGGCCTCTTTCTTTTAGGAGTTGTCAGCCTATTATCATACTTGTTGTCCTCCCTAGGTAATCTAAAAGAGACATTTTTAGATGTATCAAAGGGTTTACCCCTCTCATAATCACCTACATCCCTAAGGAATTTTTTAAGTTTCCTGTCCTTTAAGATAGTTTCCATTTTGGAAAGATCAGTGGTAAGTTTTTTAACTTGTGTCATAAAAGAATTACAAGTTTCATACTTGTTGGCCTCCAAACAAACAGTTTCCAGATCTTTCACACCTTTTTGCACCTTTCGTTCATAAAAATTAGCCAAAGCATCTACAAATTTGGAGGAAGCCAATTGTTGAATTTGACCCCAGTCCTCAATCAATTGATCATCAATATTTGAAACTAAAGGTTGTACCTTAACCCTAAGGCCCCGTGGAGTGATATGTTTCTGCTGGTATGCTTTAATTAGGCGTAAATGCCACACATTAGTCCTAACCATCTTCATACTTTTTCCAAATCGAGTAAAAAATACGTCACACTGTGTGTCCAGATCAGATCCAGTAGCTTCAGAAATAGATGACGATCCATGTCTGCCTAAGCCAAACACCGATAAATCATCTATATCAGATGATAGACCCTGTATAATAGGTGAAAGTGCCATATTTAGAACTACAAGATCAGACCTCACCAAACCATATAAAATATATCAATAGTAACACGTTGATATACAAACGGACACAAAAAATGGTGTATCATGAATTGTCAGGCCTACACAATTAATGGTAGGAATAAAGTATTGAAATAAAATATTGCCTAAACAAAAATCCAAAAAGGCAACAAAGTTATCCAAAACAAGACCATTATACACCTCAATACCAATGTATGGAAATATTTGATATATCTTGGTATTGTGTATAAGTCTTATGGATAAGTAATCAAGTGCTTTGGCCAATACAATAACCAGCCCAGACGACCTGCAAACACCACTAAAGTCATCCCACTGCGTATTGGTATGAACAAGCCAAAAATACAATATGTGCAATATACAATGATGTGCTATAGAGAAACAACTGTGGAACACAACCAATCCACATGGAATATATAGCACAATAAAAAATATGCTTATACCATGACCATCAAATTCCTGATATCATAAAATAAATCAAATAACACAACCAATTTAATGTGTCCGTGGTAATCACCAGGTCCAAAGTCCAACAACACACCCATAAATATATAAATGGAATGGTTAGGTCCAAAAAATCCTTTAGATCTAAAAGCAATAGTAAGAATAAAAATAAAAATAAAATACCACATATATCTGAAATGGACCACAATGTGACTGTCTCGGGCAAAAGTAATATATATCCCAAAATTGTAATGTCAATCTGGAACGAAATTCACATTGCCTTGGTAAGAGGGTTGTACATTGGGACCAAACAGCAAATATCTAAATACACTAGTTAATTATGGTCCACAAATACACTGTAGTGTAGACACAGAAGCACTATTGGTCCCAAAATGTGTGCACATCAATCCCGCATCTAATACAAACAAAATTGTCATGTGAATGAAAGACTTCACTATTATGAAAAGTAGTAATACACTGCCAGTCAAAAAATAAGCAACAAGCTTATATATGCATGAAATAGTAAGCATTGACTCTCACAAAAACATGAATGGCATCTCCGTTGGAAAACCTGAATGGTGAAACATGTGAATGAATCCACAAAATAGAGTAACACCTAAATATAATTCCAAAAAGCAAAAAAACACTGCAACATTCACGAGAGAATCAAATAAAGATTAGGGTTACGTGTACACAAAAATGTGTGCACATCAACCCCACATATTGTTCAAACAAAAACATTATAAATACATAAATACAGGCAAATGTTTACAGAACTTGACAGTTATATATAGTGAATTATTGGTCAGAAAAAAGTGAGCGACAAGCTCAACTGAATATACCTCGTATGTGTAAAAACTCACTTGTAATAAGTGTCCCAAAATACGAGTAAAGTCACTGTTTTAAGAACCTAAACCATGTAATGCACATGTGAATTAGGTCCACTAAATATAGCAAACACCAAACAGTTCCAAACTTGCGTATAGCGAAAAAACACTGCAACATTCACGAGAGAATCAAATAAGGATTAGGGTTACGTGTACACAAAAATGTGTGCACATCAACCCCACATATTGTTCAAACAAAATCATTATAAATGCATAAATGCAGGCAAATGTTTACAGAACTTGGCAGTTATATATAATGAATTATTGATCAGAATAAAGTGAACGACAAGCTCAACTGAACATACCTCGTATGTGTAACAACTCACTTGTAATAAATATCCCAAAATACGAGTAAAGTCACTGTTTTAAGAACCTAAACCATGTACTACACATGTGGATTAAGTCCGCTAAATATAGCAAACACCAAACAGTTCCAAACTTGCGTATAACAAAAAATCTCCTCCAAGACGCTGGCAATGTTCATGAACGGATCAAACAGGAAGTAGGGCTACGTGCAGTCAGTAGAGCGTAACCATGCAGCAATGAAACAACAGTCAGCCAAAAGTACGCTTGTGATTCTTTTATGACACAAGTTAAAAAACTTACAACTGATCTTTCCAAAATGGAAACTATCTTAAAGGACAGGAAACTTAAAAAATTCCTTAGGGATGTAGGTGATTATGAGAGGGGTAAACCCTTTGATACATCTAAAAATGTCTCTTTTAGATTACCTAGGGAGGACAACAAGTATGATAATAGGCTGTCAAGTCCTAAAAGAAAGAGGCCCAAATCCATCCTTAAGAAAAACTTCGGTTTTTCCAGTGGTACCTCAGGTGAGGATACTTCCTCCAGTACAGAAGGTGAATTTGATGAATACTCTAGAGAGGGATTACCCAAAGCCAAAAGGGATAACTCGTTACACCCTCCCAATTTAGATACAGACGAGGGGGGCGGAAGCACAAGAAAAGAAACATCGAAACAGAGTTTGGAGGCACTTTTGAAAATCATGACACAACATTAATTTCCAATTTTAATGTTTATAACATTTCCTCTATTGAACTAACCAATGCACAACTTAAATTATTGAATAAAGGGCTTAATTTTGTCCCTGGGTTCTTTGTCTCTGAACAATCTTTGGCTCAGGATGTGGTAAATTTTTGTCGAACATTGAATTTGAAATTGTTTTTTGATAATAATGATTGTGATATATCTCATGATTTCAAGTTCAAAAAATCCACATTCAATCCACCGATGACACATCTAGTGGGGGGTTTTCAGAAAAATGTCCTACAGGACATACATTGTCATCTCAGGGATTTTCCCATTGCCCATAACAATCTGTCCACCGAAGAGATACAGAGTTTGGATGAGCTTGTTAATAACAAAAATGTGGTTATTATTCAAGCTGATAAAGGTGGAGCGGTGGTGGTTTTGGATAAGGTCGTTTATGACAAGGAGGCTATGAGGCAACTGGGTGACAAGGAATACTATATGCAGATGCCTTTGGATCCTTCTCCTCATTTCCAGCGCAAAATTGATCAGTTTTTGACTGAGGCGGTGGAGGAGGGCATCATTACACAGTTTACAAAAGAACAATTAACTGTCTCATCACCCAAGAAACAATACATCTACTTGTTACCCAAGATACATAAAGATGCTAGGAATCCACCAGGCCGACCCATTGTCTCTGGACATGGGTCTCTTACCGAACCATTATCTGAATATCTAACCCAGTATTTAAAACCATTACTGGGTTTTATTAGAGCTAGAATGCAAGACACCACCCAATTTTTGGACATCATTAACAACACCCAACTTGAACCACAATGGCTATTATGTACCTTGGACATCACTTCTCTTTACACCAATATTCCACACTGGGCAGGCTTACAAGCTTTGGACTACTGGTTGGCTAGATCAGGTCTATATCAACCTGGATTTAATACATTTTTAGTATGTCTCACAGAATATGTTTTGACCAGTAATGTTTTTTACTATCATAATCAATGTTTCTGGCAAATTAAAGGTACTGCTATGGGTGCGTCTTTCGCACCCATATATGCAGATCTCTTTATGGCATACATTGAGGAAATCATGATTTATGATTATAATCACAACATTTACATGTTTGAGATGGACATTTGGCGTCGTTATCTGGATGATTGTTGGTTGGTGTGGAAAGCTGATGAATATTATCTTATGGAGTTTCTTGAATACCTCAATAACAATATATGGGGAATTGAATTCAAGTTGATCTGTCATACTTCCAGGATAGTATTTCTGGATGTTAAAATCACCAGAAATGATGACAATACTTTGTCTACTAGGATGTTCAGGAAATTTCTGGAATTTAATTCCTTACTATATGCCAGCAGCTTCCACCCACAACATATCATCCAGAATATACCAAAATCTCAGTTTCTAAGAGCCAGAAGAATTTGTTCTAGCCAACAGTCCTTTTTTGAGGCCCGGGAAGATCTGACCCATAGATTTATTAAGAGAGGTTATCGTCCAGGTACTGTGAATGTAGCCAAACGGTGGGCTTCTAATATAAACAGAGATGATATATTAACATACAGAGACAAGGATAAGAACTCGAGTTCACAGCCCCTACGTCTGGTGACCACTTATGGACGTAATACACAGGGCTTTAAGGATATCATACATAGACATTGGAATGTGCTTAAAGCTGATCAGAAATTGAACTCTTTTCTTCAAGACAGATGTTCCTTTTCATTCAGAAGAGGACAGACTATTGGTTCCAAATTTAGTCACTATAAGAGGGTTGGTTTTGATTCTTTTGCCTTCACCCAGTTGTCTCTTACAGGTAAACCCATTATAGGGTGCATTCCATGTGGACATTGTTCATTTTGCACTCATGTTTCACATACTGGGGAATTTAGTAGTAGGAATACCTCTGAGGTCTTTGACATCAAATTTTGGGCTAATTGGAACACTGAGTGGGTCATCTATTTGGTGACCTGCACTTGTTCTGCATTTTATGTTGGACAGACCTCCAGGGCTTTCCGTCTCAGAATTTGTGAACATCTGAGTGACATAAAAAATAAACGCATTAGTAATGCACTATACAAACATAGTTTAAAACACACATCAGCTTCTTTCAAATTTGTGATTATTGATTGTATTAAGGGTAGATGTAAAGACAAACATTATTGGCATGAATTACTTAGCTCCAAGGAGAGAAAATGGATTATAAAACTTGGAGCTCTGTTTTCACCTGGTCTTAATGACCAATTCTGAATGAGGTTTTTTGATTGGTTCCTATGTGTGGATCCACTATATAAATATAGATGTATTTGCACTGATATTCTCTTTTTGTATTATTTGTGCTTCACTGAAGAAGGCTCTAAGGAGCCAAAACCGGTTTGACTGTTTTTACAATATTAGAGGCATAGGGGGAATTTTTTCTTCCTATGTGAATAAATAATTATTTGTATTTGGCATTTGCCAACACTTGCTGGCTTCATTGTTTTTTTATGGAATAGACTTCCCATACATGCCAAACAGAGCACCTCACTGGCCCACTTCAAGATAAATCTTAATGAGTGGATGGGAAATAAAAAAATTCACCCCGGGGATCAATCCAGTGGCTCTACTAGACAGGGGCACTGGGAACTAAGGTCTGGTGGCACAATGACAGGTTAATCCTATGGGCTAGGCTTGTAAAGGCTCCAGGGCCATTAGCCTAGTACACACCTATGAACCCATGTTTTCTTAGACCAATGTCTGTGTTGCCTTTAATGGAACTAGGCTCATGATGATGTTTGTTCATGGTCAGACTCAACCAAAAAAGTTGTGTGGAACCACTATGTGGTTTCTCTACCTGCAACATGAAGGGTGGGGATTGGAGGTAATGCCAGTCAAGTGGTGGCAGGAGTCTGATGGATTGCAGTGAACTAGATGATGTCAATGGAAACTGGTTCTTAGGACAAGGAATGTCACTGCTGAGAAAGGAGGCAATATTTGTGCAAGAGATAAGTATCATCTGTTCATATCTAGTTTTACATCTGCACACAGCACTAGTTTTCTAACAAGACTTCTTGATCTGGGGGTGTTTTTCCTTCTTATTTGGGATCTGCCTACAGGAAAGGCCTAGAATTGGTATGAAAATACTTACATGTCCCTGGTTGGGTGCTAACAGATGAGAAGGTCACTTAAATGCATCTGTGAGCTGCATGTGTGAGTTGCAGAAATTAAAATTCCTGCTATTTATGCTTACGCACCCAAAAGTAATTCAGAGTCCTCTGCTTCTTGGACACTCTGTGTGGGGTCCCTGATAGGGTACCACATGGTGACTCTGCAGTTCTGCGGTGCTCATGTGAGTAATGTTAACACTGCCCGGAGGATCATGACTAGGAGGAACAACGTGGCTGAAATTTTTAAATACTTTTATTAACGTCACATATTACACAGTGACATAGGTACACGTACAGTTATGAAAGAGAAAAACAAACCATTACATAGATTTTTCTTTTTCATGCATTACGCATCTAATGTTTTCTTATTAATAATAACTATTTGATTTAACATTACCTAGATTAATCACGTCCTGCATTTCCTGAGATTTCTCACTTTCTTCTGAGCATTATTTTCCATGTATTGTTCTCACAGATTCAGTTTATTCCTATGTAGTTTCTTCTTCCCCTTAATAGAGATTCTGCAAGTCATTTGACTCCTTTACAGTATTCAATAAGTCTATTACTGATATTTTATTTTACTTTCATTTTCTAGTAATTGATTTTTTGGCAGTTGGTAGCCAAAAGCATTAAACTTAGAGGAGCCTTACTATGTCTTGGCAATTCAGTTTCTGTATCCCAGCTCAAAAGAATCATTTCCTAAATTACAATAATTCCTCCTATACTTCTGACAAGGTAGCCTGTAGGGAATTTTTAAAATCTACCACTCAGTTGCATTCTCAAAAACATGTTCCCAAGTACCCCTCTCTTTCCTATCACACCTTCAACAATTGTGCCTACATGTGGAAATATTCTCTGAAGTTCACTTGGGGTATAAAAATACTCATGCAAACACTTCCATGCAAAATCCCAAAACCTTATAGATTTTGTTGCATACTTGGGATCCATACATGTCACCCCATTGTTGTATACTGTCTTGACATTCTCATTTTCCAGTCTTTTCTAAGCTGTAATAATGTGTTATTTTATATGTTGTACTAATCATCCCTTTGAAATGAGCCTTTATTGTGATTTATGACTGGACATCTCTGCTAAAAGTAGATTGTCTGTGATGAATACCATATTTATAGGTGTAATTGGCATCAGAGCAGCTTGAGACAAAGTTTATTCATTAACTTTCCACTAATGTCAAGAGATCTAAATCCATGTGATGTTGACAGTTAAGTAAGGAAGAGTTCAGAGCTGTTAACTAATAAGCACTTGGTAGTGAGTCAGGTCAGACAGCTAGGCAGATGGCTAGAGAGACCAGGAAATCAAAACTTGCATTGAGGATATCTGGCAAGTTCCTGACTCTCCTAGATGATGCTTCAGTGAGGGATAAGTTAAATCCCTACCTCCAGAAGAGGTACACCAACATAGCCGAGAAAGTTTTGAAAGTGGATTCTAAATGCATCCTATCATTAACTTCAGTAGCTGAGGCAGTGACAAGGAGTTATGTACAGAAAATGATTAGTATTTGTTGTGGTAATACAAGGATGCACTGGTGGGCTCCAGCAGTGAGGGAGGCCATCAAGGTAAAGAAAGAGACTCCAGATTTGACAGGTTTATACCAACAGGCCAGGAAGGTAGCAGCTGCAGCAGTAACCAAAGTGAAGGCTTAGGTGTGCAGCAATTTGGTAAGGCCATGGAGAATGACATAATTTTGGAGAGTTCCAAAGAGGTTCTGGCAAACTGTCAATTTCATAAAAAGGGGGTTCTTAGCCAAGTTGTTCTCATCAAAGTGGGAGAAATACTCCAAGAAGACTTCAATTGGGGGCGTTCTTGCTAGGTGAGAGGGACTCCTGAACCCTGAAGATATGTCTTCCTTTAAGGACTAATTGCCATAGTTAGTTGGTGAGATTAGTTCTATTTCTGCCACTGTGGTCAGTCTAGCAAAGAAACCATTCCAAGACTGCAAGGCTAGAGAAGTAGATGAGATCCAAGTGTAAATTTGAAAGGCACTACATATTGTTGGGTATCCTAGTTTAGTTTACACAGTTTTGTTAAGTGACCACTCACTGAGTCCTGCTTCAGCAAAAACAGCTCATTTTCTACACCAGCTTCCCAGCAACACAACAGATAATCAGGATTATAGCTATCTCATCGGGCCTGCTGTGCAGATCCTAAAACACTGGTGCCCCACTCAACTCAAAGTTGAGGAACAAAAAGAAAACAAAAGGACATTTTGAAGCTGAAGACTGTATTTGTGGAGTGACACCTCTTTCTGTACATCCATTCATGGCAGGCATAAGACTCCACCAAAGATGTATCTTGTCTCTTCTCCTTTTCATGGTTTTCATGGACCTGATACCAAGTTACACCGAGGTTGTATTACTATTGTATGCAGATGAAGGTAACACTCTGACAGTGTTGTCATCTTGGCCTCAAATGCCTGTGATCACTAGGATGCACAGAACTGGTTCACTGATGAGTGTGAAGTAGAAAGGATGGAAATCAGCACCCCCAAATCAGAAATTATGTTCTCACGTACAAAAGAGTGGGCTACTTCCTGCAGGGGAGATGGAAGCAGCTACCTAAGGTAGACGAGTTAAGTATTTATTGTCTTATTCACAAGTGGGGAGAGAGAAAAACAAGAGTGACATTGCAGTAGCAGCAGTCCTACAGTGGCTGTATCAAGGTGTAGTGGTGAATTAAGAGCTGAATCAAAGTACAAAACTTTCAGTTTATCAGTCACACAGTGTCCACATCTTCACACATGGTCTCCCGTTTTAGGAACAGACCAGAAGGGTGAAGTTACTGACACAAGCAGCAGAAATGAGATTCCTTGGCTCGCTTTCCATGATAGACTGATAATTTTGTCAGTTCAGAAGGACTGTAGAGTACAGTCAGTGCTCCTCTAGGTTAAAAGGGCTAAGTTGAGGTGGTTTGAGTACCTATGGAGCATATATCCTGGTCAACTCCTGTATGGTTGGGGGAGTGTCAGACTCAACCCATTGGTAGGTGGCTCCAGTGCAGCGTCAGGACTTGCTAGAGAGATGGTATTCCTCAGCATGCCTAGGAATACCTGAGGGTTCCATGTGATAAACTGGGGACAGTTCCTGAATATGGGAATGTGTGATCTTGTCTGCTTAATTTGCTATTGCTACAGCCTCCAGCAGAGCCATGAGCATTGGCTGGTGCCCATAAAAATGGGTTAATCAGTAGTAATGGGTGCCGACAGGAAAAAGAAAACTCACAGTGATCAGTTGACACAGTTACTTTGGTGATCCTTGATATATTTTGGAATTGGAATCTATAGATAAATCCAGACACGATACAGGGTTTTTGGCTGCACATACTTAAAACTGATTCAAGGACTGAAAGGTTGCACTTCACTGAAAGATAAAGGAGCTGAAGAATAAAATAAATCATTATTCAAAATAAAAAAATTAAATTTTAGGGTTGAAGTTTATTGAATACATGAAAACTTACTATTGGACTAGTCCAAGTGTCCTCCTCTGCAGGGGAAGGTGGGAACTGCACATAAGGAATAACACAAAAAAGCTCAGCACCAAGTGTAGTACAATAAGCCAGATATGTGCAGACTCACAGAAGCAAGAGATATGTATCCAGAAATACAAATTGAAAAAATTAAAAAAAAAATGTGCCCAGGAATCAAGGCCTTTACCCTCCACAAGTAATGGTGAATTTTGCCACATCTAGTCTCTAAAACTTGGATCCCTAGTAACTATGCATAGGTTAAATAAGAGATGGAAAGAATCTGTCTTGTATCACAAGTAAGAACTCTGAGCAGGAACGAAGAACTGAGACAGTGAGTAGTACAGATCTTTGGATTATTTTAGGCATTCTTGAGTGTGTGTTTTTTGTGATAAGCTGGGACTTGTATCAGTTGAAGTGTGCGTGACACTCAGTAAGCACATCATACTTTTGCTCTAATAATAATGAAATTTGTTCTGCTTTTACATTAAACTGACTACATGACAGTGCAAGATACAAAAAGAAATACTGTGCATGAAAGACTGAGATGTACATATTTGTAATGTTTTTTCCTAGAGAGATTTTGCTGGGGCTTACAGCAAAATAAAGTTTAATGCAGATATACGATGTTGCAGCATCTTCAGTTCCATAGGGTAGTGAGTTGGTGTTACCTGAACAACGAAAAAGACGGGATCTAGGTTAATTACTGATTAAAAATGTGGATTCATAGTTACTAGATAGTGCACCAGCCAGGAATCAGGTTAAGTCCCTGTACCTACCAGTGTAACCAGGGTTAGACCCAGTAAGAAGCAGAAACTTGATGACAGAGTCAGAGAGAAAACCTGTAAAAAAAGCAGGAGGATGGTATTTAATGGGAGCAAGACAGGGAATCCAGTGTCCAGATTTTGTACACCTGGCTGTGTAAACAGCTGTTTGATGTTAGTCACTGACAGCAGGACCTTATGAAACAAAGAGAAAAGGATTACCATACACAGGATCCAGAGTATCGGATGGTAATACTAGTGTTAGACAGTTCCTTGATGGTTCAGGATAGCCACATTTCTGATACATGATAGACTCTAGGATTAAATTACACAAAACTAGCCAAATTATTACAGATAATACAGGGATATTTTAAGAAGTCAGCTTTGGTCTACAGAAGCTTGCTTGTTAATGTTGTTACCAACAACACAATCTTGATATCTATTTAACTACCAAAAACAAAACAATAATTTACTGTTGTTCATCCTGATCAGGATGGCCTCCTCACATCTATGTGACATGATATGCATCCATATAATGTCCATCTGTCCATTCTGATATATGAGAAAAGCTGTAGCTTCTCTAGTCTATGGTCACATCCTTCTTCTTGCTATGAACACTTATAGTGGTTTTGCTCTGGATTTAATCTATCCAGCAGCCTGACATCACTTTCCTTGAATGTTCTGCAGAACTGTGAATAGGAGTCAAGCCATGGTATGACCAGCGTATGGTACATTAAGGGCATTACCTCTTCATTTCTGAATTTATCACCCATTAGGTACGCCCCAGCATTCCAGTTGCTGCTGCCTGTTCCATCTTACTGTATTCCTGGTGGCCTAGTTCAGGTGTGATCAACATTTCTACATACTTTCCTTGCTCTTCAGTTATCAGTTCAACTCCTCTCACTTAGCACATCATAACATGATTGTTATGCCCCATGTACAGTACTTTGTGTTTGCCTGTACTTAGCCACACATATCATCTTCAGGCCCGCTTGGACAGTGTTTACAAATCATTCTTTAGACTCTCCCACATCCTCCACTGCAGTATCAAATTCAGTGAACATGTTGATACTTTTCTCAATTCCCTCTGATATGACAGAAATGAAAACATTGAGTAGTAGTGGACACAAGACCTACAACTTTGGTACTCCACTAGTAACTTTCAGTTTTCCTGACACTGTCCTTCTCACTCCACTCTCTGTATTCTGATGTTTAACTATGCAGTGCTGTTCCTCAGTCTCGATTCCTTCCCAAACTCCTGCAGTTTTCCAAACTTTCTGCTATGAAACTGAGTCATGGGCATTGCAGGAGTCCAAGGAGACCACTTCCCCTCGTATTCCTTTGTCATATTGTCCTGTAACCCAATAATAAAACTGGATCAAGGTTTCAGGGTTTTCTCCATTACTTTCTTTGTCGTTACTCAGGTCTGTTGAAGGTTACCCGTTCTTCTCCTCCTTGTGCAAAAGGTTTCACTGTTTGTCTTCTGGTCCTCAGGCACTTCTGCAGTGGTGAGTGATCTGCTGAATACCTTGTTCACTAAATCTTCTAGTGTTTAGTACACTACTGATATGTTTGAGGAGTCCAAGAGATATCCCATCTGACCCCTGTATTTTATTCTTCAAAAGGGAAGTGAATTTCCTCTCAATCTCTCCTCTTTCCCCTTCCTATATTTGTCCACTCCTCTCTCCACTCTGTTTTACCTCTCTGACAGCAGAACTCCTTCCCCTTGTTTTACATTGTAAAGAGTAAAGTAAAGGATCCATTCATTACTTTTGGATTTTTCCCGTCTTCAATGATTTCCATCTCAACTTTGCTCATTCTGGACATGTCCATCAGCTACTTCCTTCTTTTTGCTACATGTCTGCAGAAGCTCCCCAAAACCCATCTTCCATCTCATTTTTATCATGCACCTTTGCTGCCCACACTTTCATGTTTGTCTGCTTGCCTCCTTGTACTATGCCTCCTCTTCCTCCTACTTCCTGTCTTGCATCTGTTCTATGTCTTGTCTTCTGAACTAATTGTTAGCTTCAGCTTCCTGTGTCGCCACACTGGCTTTCAACTCATTTTATCTTTTCTTCATGCCCTTGATCTGGTGTGAAGAGGTCCATCCTTATCAACAGTAGAACTAATGCTCTTAGTTATTAGACAACTTGTCATCTAATAATTTCCCAGGCTACTAGCCCTTCCACTATTATCCATAATGTTCTGCAGAACAGCTTCTTCTCAAATTTCGTTTGCCATACATCAAAGCAGAAACAGCACAAAAATGACTCCAGGCTCCTTTTTTTTAAAATGCATATTTTGTGAGAACAAGTTCTTAAAACCATAATTAGAACAGTGTAAAGGGGACATCAGGCCCAAGCTATTAGGAGGCATGCTTGGCAGGTGCCAATGGCTGGGAAGTGCAGTACTGGCATTACTTTATAAAGCTGCAGGGATATCACAGCTTCATAAATCAATGCTGATACTGAGTTTGTGATTATAGTTAATGTGCTAAAGCACTCGTGTGGTGATTTAGCTATTGCAAGCTGCTTGCTGTACTTTGAAAGGAGAAGAGCTTTTAAGCGTTTTTGTCTTCAACTTTGTGAAAACTTTTTTTGTCCAATTTTGAATTGATGGGGTATCAGTATGCAGATCTGCAATGGGTGCATCTTGACCTTGCTAAAGTTCTGCTCTAAAAAGTTTTCATCCTCTCATGATTCTGGCCAATTTTTAGATCAGGCCATTCAGGTATTTTTATTTATTTATTTATTTGCCTTTTTTGACAGTTTTACTTTTCTGTACCACCCTTCCTAGGCTGTTGGCATTTATCTCACCTCACTCTTTCTATTGTACAATTTGTATTGCTCAGCTACTATGTTGTTATTTTTATTTATAGATTTTTGAAACTTAGTGCTTTCATTGTTCAGTTGCCCAGTGATTTAAAGTGTTTATTTGAAATGGAGATCAAAGCTTTTTGAAAAATCTGTGGGCATAAAATACCACCCTGAGATAGATTTTCTCTGAGTGCTTATAATTTAGGTGAGGAGCATTTTTCTGCCTCTTTTCTGCCGTTTGTAAAATACATGAATTTATTTACACTTACCACTATTAGAAATAGAAAGAACAAATTAAAATTATTCAGAATGGAACAGAACTCCACATCCAGTCTGCTCTGACTTTGAACACCACTTCTGGGTCAACACCCTTCACCTCGAGGGCCAAGCCAGTGTTTGCTAAGGATAATTCTTCCAAACATAAGGACAAGGACAAAAAGAAGACACACCACACTGGGAGGATTAGGATATCCTGTCCAGATCTTCAGCCAAAAAGCCTAGGATGAAATAGAACTTGACTTTCAGTTATTTTTCTGCTTGTGTCCAAATGATGACAGATCAGTCTGATAAACTAATTAGTGATGAAACCATGACTTCTTTATCTAATCCTAATTTATACATTTTAGACTTAAAACAATTGTCAGTAATGTCTTTTAGATGATGTTCTGTACCTTCACTAGAAATTGACTAAGAAAACGTGATGTAGGTCAGCACATCTCTTGCACAGAGGGATGAAGCCCTGGCTGCACTCAAGATGATCCACCTTTGAATAGTGGCTCCAGCACTGGAATAGCTGGGCAGGGAAGGATGCAAGTAAATGACATACCACTTTGCCTGTGGTGGGTTCCAGCTATCTGATCATGCTGTGGTACAAACAGATGTTTGCATGTGCAGGAATCTGGAATCTAACAGGATGTGGGCTGTGGCTACCAATACTTGTCACAGTAACTGTTGTCAGCTTGAGAGAAGGCATGGATATAGAGCATGATTAGCCCCTGTGATGATGCACATGTCCAGATAATGAATAGGGATGGGGTTAGGGCTTATTAGGATTCTTAGCAGTCAGGATGTTAGTGAGAATACAAGCGACTCGATGGCTGCTTGTATGATGGCCCCTATGGATGGCTTCCACCTCTGTGCTGTACTAGGTGCTTCCCTAGTTTGCAGGAATGAATGAGCTGAGTCTGTCTTGGGGTGGACTAATGGAGGTCAGGTACAGGGGCAAAAAGTTAGAGGGAAATAAAAGTTGACGGAATCTATTTTGAAGATTAAGAAAAAGATTTCTCCTTCTTTTTCTCCCTCTGGTAGTAAGGCAAATGAAGGGACATCATCTGTTCTTCCAACTTAAGCCAAGTCTTACTGGCTTTCCTCTCTGGCCTCCATACCTGAGGTAGACAATGCTGACAATGACTGCAGTCTTATTGTTAGGACTGCATATTTCAAGGTTAACTCCTTTAATATAAAAAAAACAGCAAAATGTCCAAGATGAACTGTAGATAACTCGAAAAACAACACAAATTCCACACTGATAAAATTTATTAGAATGTAATTGTCTTAGCGCCTCGGCCACAACAGCCTTCAACGAGTACAATGGTTTACAGTTTGGAACTAAGGTTAATTTTTTAGATATTTGTTTATCAGGAGAGAAGGATGGACTTATTTCCACTACTGTTCATCGAAAATTTTTGGATGGTAACCAATATTTATTTGGGACTAGTTGCCATCTGCCCCATACATTGAAATCTTTACCCTATGGGGAAATTATTCAGCTATCTAGGCTTTGCAATGATGGCCTTGATCTGGAGAAACAAATTAATAAGTCAATAAATATATTTCTACAGAGGGGTTACAGCAAAAATTTGATTTGTGAATCAATTGATAAATTAATAAAATCAAATTTGGATGGGGAAGTTAACAGCAGAAACGAAAATACAGACGTTAGGAATGTTAACTTTAGGACTACTATAACCAGGAGGGTAACTAAACAACAACAAAAAATCTTTTTTGTTACTACTTTTATTTTTTAAGTGCTGAAATTTGGGATCTTATTAAATATTATTGGAAATTTTTATTATAAGATGAATTTATATATAACCTTATTCCTGATGTTCCCCATATAGCTTATAAGAGAGGACAAAATTTAGGGGATAAATTGGTTAAAGCATATTATGTTTCCCCAGCAATGAGACTTGGTCTCTCATTATCTATTTGTGGGACTATACCATGCCATAATTGTAATGTGTGTCCCTACATTAGATTAAATTTCTCTAGAATTAATGGGAAAACATTTAGACCACATAGCTGTTTCTCATGTTATACACTGGGTGTGATTTATTGTCTCAAGTGTCCCTGTGACCTATTTTATATTGGGGAAACAAAAAGAAAATTCAAAATTAGGTTGCAGGAACATATTCAGGACATTAAAAGGGGAACTTTGGAAAGCCCTTTGGCACTGCACTTTATGGAAAAGCATAGCAGTAATGCTAATTTATTACAAGCTACCATTCTAGAACAAGTCTTTATTAAGAATGGGGGATGAAAAATTACATAAAAACATTTTACTTTACAAGTTAACTGTTTTTATATTAAAATTTAATACATTATCACCAATGGGTTTAAATAAAGAAGTAAACTGGAGATGTTTGCTTTAGTTTTTGTTCTCATTTGATTAATGTGCTTAAATGGAGTTGCTATTTAGTGATGTTCACTTTAAATTTCATGACTATCAGTTTTTACCATGTCTTTAATTGTATTTAATTGAATGATTACTTATTATATATATAGGAGTGTGTTTTCATTAAATTTTTGTACTCGTTGAAGGCTGTTGTGGCCGAGGCGCTAAGACAATTACATTCTAATAAATTTTATCAGTGTAGAATTTGTGTTGTTTTTCGAGTTAACTCCTTTAATATACCCTTTTGCTATCAGTGTCAATAGCTTCAGTGTCATTGCTGTTGACAACCTCAGGTACTTTGTCCTTGATGTTTGGGGTCAGTCCATCAGGATCATGATTGATGCCAGTTTTATTATTGTCAGTTTGGAGGGGTTAGCTTTCTGATATTTGTGGTTGAGGCTGTTGACTTCAGGCCTAGGGTTAATCAGTTTGCCAAGTCCCTTTCCCAGATGTTGACCAGTTGCAACTAGGATCAGCACTAACTTTGCTTGGTGTTTGCATGGGCCCAGGCTGGCTTTGATGTCTGGTGGCAAGAACTGGTACTCTAGCCTTGAATGTCATGTCTATGTCAGTGCAGGCTGTTTTATATATGGCAACCTTAGTGTCAGTCTCTTTGATGACTTTGACATCAGCAACAAACACTTTTTTGCATGGATCTTCAACTGTCCAACTTTTCAGTGAGCAGGACAGAGGTACTAGGAATTTTTTACAGAAAATGTTGTCATCTGGATCACATTTAGCTTCTTCATCATCCTTAAACCTGTCACCTTTGAAGACTGGTAAGGAGCATATATGAAACAGGCAGCACCTTGGCTCTCCACTAGAATTCATCACCCCAGATGTCAAGGACAAAGAGGCTGTAAATTCCACTCAGTGACCTCAAATTCAGGGAGGTACTTGAGATAATTTGATAAAGGTAATAGATGCAATTAAACAGAAAGGGGTGACCCACTGACCCCACAACTGCTCCTCAAAGGTTCCTGAAAGAGGCTTTCTAGATCTTTAACCTTTTTCCTTGATGGTCCCTCTTGTTGACACAACTGGTTATCTTCTAGTTAAGTCTGTGTGGGACAACCTTAATGTTGTGGTACATGCCCAAGGACAGAGACAAAATCCTCTGGCCTCTTAAAGATGGGACCTGCTGGATAGGCATTTACAAACTTGATTAATTTTGCTGAAGCTGCACTTAAAAAGACTCTGACACTACAGAGCCCTACTGTCTGTACCCCATATAAGGAATCAAGGTCCATGGGTATATTTGAAAAGCATATTTACACAACTTCACTATTTTTCCTAGGGGCAATAAAGTGCCTGTCTCATAAGCTGAGGAAATGAGGCAGTCAGTGGAAGAGTTACTGGATGGACATCTTAAGCTTAGGTTGTACTCTCTAACTGCAGCTATGGCAGCAATTGCCAGCAACACCCTAAGATCTATACATAGGTCATCCGATTGTAGGGCATACTTGACTGACTTTGCTAAGTACACCAAGGCTACCTATATCATTTTCCCCTTTGATGGGTTCACTCTGTTTGGCTGAACTCTAGATGATCAGCTGGAGAACATGGAAGATAAAGGCAAAGGCATCCCTACTGTTGATGATAAGTTTCACACTCAGCAACATTTCTTTTCAGGGCTGCAGTGCAAAGCACATCAGCTCTGTATTCATTGTGGCTAACAACCCAATATCGGGAATAAACCAATGTGGCGGTAATAACTTTCAGAATGATCGCTAGCTCAGAGGCAGAAAAAATCATTGCCAACAGGGCTACCAAGGCCATCCTTTGGAGGACAGCAATCTATTTCCTAAAACCTTATATAATGTCCCATTTAGGAGGCAGTCAGTGGTCATCTGTCCCACCACTTGGTTGCGTGGATGGCTATGACACAGAAAAAGTGGATAAGGACTATAATATCCAGAGACTATTTGATTCTGTTCCACAACCCCTCACAGCCCTAAACACTGTGGTAAGAAAAATGGTGATATAGCTCATGAAGAAGGGAGTTATCCAAAAAGTTCCACCAAACCAGAAAAGATTAAGTTATTACTCCAGGTTTGTTTTGGCACTCAGAAAGACAAAGAACCTCAGGCCCTTTCTGGATTTGAGTGATATAAAATGTATTCCCTTTTCCCAAAGAAATCCTTTGGAGAATCACAGACCATTCTGTCCTTGAATATCAAAAAGAAACTGGATATGTTCTTTGGATACACACACACACACACACACACACACACACACACACACACACACACACACACACACACACACACACACACACACACACACACACACACACACAAATCCTACATATGCATATTTTCAAAGAGTTCAGAATAAGTATTGGTATTTCTTGGCAGGAGCCATCCATTGTCAATACCAATATCTACCATTCTGTTTTATGCATAGGGGGTTCATAAATGTATGTCCATAAGTGCAGATAATCAGAGGCTGTAAGTTGTGAAAGTGTTCAACCAAGAATGAAAAGGGGAAAAAAATCTTGGTCCAATGGCACTAATAAATCCAAAAAAGCCAAAGATTGCCAGTTTACACACCAAAAGTAGTTTTATTGTACATAAACAGCTACAAAATCCACATAAATCCACATGAATGCCCCAATGCATTTTCGCCAAAATACTTCATCAGATGAAACCCCCGAAATGATAAAAGCTCCCTATTTATACCATAAACCACTAGACATCATTAAATAATTAACTTAATTAAATCAATTAAAACCATCTCAAAATAATTAAAGGCATTTTAAAGATATAAAGTACTGAAATGCAACAAATTAAAAACAAAAGTAAAATGCTCATAAATTAAGCTTGGTGGAAATTTTCAACCAATCCAGTTATAACACAAAAGCAGTTGAAAAATGCCATGATTCAAAATAAATATTGCAGTTGTATGGAATTACTTAAGAACATTTTAAAAGATATACCCAAAAACATGCATGGGATTTTAAAAACTTTTAAAAAAAAAGCATAGTAAGGCTTAGAAAATTCTTATAATAAAATGTATAGTACAGAAACTTTATTTCTGCATTCAGCCATGATCTATATATTTTAAATCCATGTAGCTTAACCCCAAGTTCCACCGCAAAAAATATACAATGTAAAAATGTGCCACATTTATAACACTGTAATGTTCCCTCACTACAATCTAGCTGCCCTTAGTTTTAAAACTAGTATTAAGGACACACACTCGTTGAGTCCTGGAGACATTGTCATCCTATGGAACGACTCAGAGGTTAAACTTAATGAATTCCTTGACTATATATCCAATACTACTAACTTTTTGAAATATGCCCACCATGTCGACAAGGATAGATTGAACTATTTGGATATTACCATTGAAAAATATGAGGGAAGCTTTAAATCTCGGGTATTCAGAAAGGAGACTTACTCCAACTCCTTTTTCCACTTTGGAAGTGCTCACCCAAGAGTATAGTCAAGTATACATAGGGAGTTTTTAGCATTTCCAGTGTTTTATCTGATGAAGTAATTTGACAAAAACGTATTGAGGCTTTCATGTGGATCTATGTGGATTTTGTAGCTGTTTATGAACAATAAAACTACTTCTGGTGTGTAAACCGGCGATCCTTGGCTTTTTTTGGATTTATTTGTGAAAGTGTTCCTTACCTAGATGACTGACCTCTAAGCCCTGCCCCCTCCAATTCAGTATATAGTGATATCTGCTCTGGATTCTCTTCTGAGACTCTTAAAGTCCTTTGGAATCACAGTGAATGCAGTGAAGTTTCGTTTAGAGTCCTATCAAATGCCAACCTTTATAAGATATATATTGGACACTCTATCCTGCAGAACTTATCTTCCCATAGGCAGAATCCTTCCATTACAAAACGTGATGTCTCAAATTATTCAGTCACAGATAGTCACAGCCATACTGCATCTAACAGTGCTCCTCTAACAGCAGCAGCTGTATACATGGTCCCCTTCATCATATCAGGTGGTACACAGTTTTTTTTTTTTTTTTTTTTTTTTTTTATAGTGGGCCTTGAAAGTTCAGTGGTCTTAGTTAACAGATCCTATGACATAGCACACCAACATTTATAGGGCTTGCAAGTTACATCTCAGAGGGTAGTTTCATATTCCAAACCTAAATCTGGGCAGTCCATTCCAAGTTACCACTGCCACAATGCCTGTTACAATGGGTGCTTTTGCTCTAGGCAAGGACAGACTGTCCATGATGTATGGTAATTTTGAAGGGCATTCTGTATATCAGTTTTCCAGAGATGACAGGAGAGCTCTTTACTCTGTTGACATTTTAGTACTCCCTCCCTAAAGGCACTATTGACATTGACACCAACATAGAAGTGGTTTGGTATATAAATAGGATCCTTTGTGTTGAGAAGCAGTGAGGATAAGGAGACAGCTGTGTCAGCATGAAATTTTCTGATCGCCAGTGACATTCCTGGGGAAGCCATTTATTTAGGGCGGGCCAAATCATTGATTGGTAGTGCCTCGTATATGGTTTTTCAGCTCATCGGTAGCACAGAAGAATTTCTGTTGCTGGGGGAAAGCCTTGCTGTGTGAAGTATAAGTTCTGGTTCTATATGTCCATATTAAAAAAATATACAAAGAAAGTCCTTATGTAAATAATTTGCTTTATAGAACTATGGCATGTGAATTGGGGTTCATGGCAAGAATAAAGGCAATCAATATGAATGTGTTTTTAGGGAAGTAGGTTTGTTTAAGCTGAACTATGAAAGATAAAGTTCTTAGTGTGCTGCCATTTTGTATAGAATAAAATTTAGCATTTTATAGGAATGCTGGCTTATTGATACTGCCGTTCAACATGGCTGGATAACCAGTCATGCGCATCATGACACAGAGCCAGAAGTGGGATTGTCTTTTTCAAAAATACCATTCCATTTAAAAAAAAAAACATGAGAGAGAGTCAAATTGTATTTGCCAAGCTCTGAGTAAGCTTTTTTTTCTTGATAACAAATAGTTTTACGTCTCTAAGTAGTGATGTACTGATTTTAAACCATCAAGCTATAGAAAACAGAATTTCTGTCACATATGACAAATTGTAAACAACCAGAGCCATTTGATTTTTTGTAGCCATTTGCCTAGCAAGAATGGAGGCAGAGGTTCACATGCTTTAGAGTAGTGTCCAAGCTGGACAAAGAGAAAGATAAATGCTTTGTTTGTGTTGGGCAAGGATGTGAAAGCAATGTATAGTTTCTTTTCATTCATGTAGAGCCAGAGTGTTACTTGAGTCAGTGATTAGTAAACTTAATGAACATTTTGTGCCAAAAAAGAAATATTTTGTATAAAGGACATTTCTTCTAGTAATTCCCATTTAATTCCATTGTCTGTATACACTGCCACACTGCATAGCTTATAATTAATTTCAGTCCTGAATACATTAAAGCATGGGATAACCATATCCCAGTCTTTTTTTGTTGGTTAAGGTTTCTATTACTTTTGTTGTGCCTGATTATTCTGCTGATAGTAGTGGCTGCAGGTCAGTCATTTTGCTTCTTGCACGGAAAAGTGCATGCCCCACAGCCTTCATCTCTTGGTCAGTTTTTTACTCCTCCCAGTTTCTTCTGCCTCTTTCACTCTTACTAATAGCCTGTCTCCATCTTCAGCCTCCTTTTCCTTTGCTGCTGTGTCACTTTCCTCTTTCATTTCAAGTTCTCTCACTCCATCCTTCCATCCTAATTTCTCTCTCTTCTATCCCTGCTTTCTTTTTCCCCCTCCTCTCTTAAGTTACTGTTTACACACTTCCATCCTCCAGGAAACTCAGACATTCTGGTCTAGCAATGATATTTTGTGTAACAGGAAATTAGTATACTCTATATTTTTGTACTAGCCTTTACTTAAGTTTTGTACTATGTTGAGTCTTGTTAAACAACATATCATTACTGTTAACTGAATTACTGCTGTTTTATACTCAAGAGAATATATTGTACTTTTTTGGAGCTTTTCTCCCCGGGCCTCCTCTGAAAATGGGCTCCTAACCCAGTTGGACTTTTCCCGTTAACAAATGTAATAAATAAATAAAATAAAAGTTTGCAGTTACAGCTGTTGTAGTATACATTCACAACTCATCATAAGAGCCTTCAGAGCTGAAGTGGAGTGTACTTCTACCAAAAATGCTTCTCTGTCCCATTTCCTATATATGTCATTCACCCTATCCATCATCCATTGTCCACTTCCTCAACCAGCCTTGAACTCTACTGTCCTGTCCTTTTCTGTTGTGTTCTCTTTGGGAACTAGTAGCATTTAATAGAAGGCTCTCTACTACCATATTCCTTAAACTTTACAACTACTTCTCTAGCCCCTCTGATCCTAATAGGTTATCTGTATTTAACTTTCATATTAATTCCAGGATGGTTCTGTGTTGGAGTTATTGTGCAGTTTCCTTCTGTTGGTTCTAGATATAACCGTTTTTCTGCACCCCCATGTACTTTCTATCATTCCCTGCTTGTCTTTTATGCTGCTGCTATTTGTCTCTCCATACCAGCATTTCCTGTCTTCCTTCATTTTCTGCATCTATCCTATGCCAATCAGTCTTAACTTTGTCCTAACCTCACACTTCCACATCCCCTCTTTGACCCTCCTCTTCCTTCTTTCTGCCTGCACATCCTGTCTCTGTAGTGTCCAGAGAGCTTTCTGCCTTCCAGTCTAACTCATTCTCCATTCCTCAGCCTCATGTTACTACCATTCCCCTTTCCCCTTTACTCTTCCTTCTTTCTTTCCAGGAATTTGGCCTCTAGCTTTCACTTTTACCTTCCTACTTTCACTAACTCTGCCCATACTTTTTCCTTCCCCAGATTTCTTCTTACTTAATTGCCTGAAACCCTCCTCTTAATTTCCTAACTGTCCTTGCTCTGCTGATTCCCTTTCCTACATGCCCTTTTTATCTAATCTTCTAGATGTCTCTCTTTCGGGAGACCAACTTCAAACACAGCTTATTGCTTTCCCACCCCCGCAGCTCCCTGCAGCTTCACAGAAAAAAGCACACCTGATACATTTGCATGTCCCACTGCCAAGTTCTGCTCAGTTTTCTATTCACCATCGTTCATCTTTCTTGGTCTGCACTCCCATTTGTCCTGGTCTTTGCCTCCTGAGTATTTTTCTTCTGTCTTCCTTCTTGTTTGGTTAGCTTTTACCTTGCTGAGTAGCTATTTTAGAATGTTAAGGACTCCCGACTCCCCACCTGTTTTGCACAGTAGCACACCTGACTATGCTTAGCTTTGTCTGTCTGCAATAGTGTGTACCTTCCTGAAAAAGGTAAGAATGTATTACTGAAATTCCTTGGCCTGCTGTTCTATGATGCCTTTTTTGTACCTTTGCTTATGTCTCCTCCTTAGCTGCAATTCTCTTCTCTTCCCTGAGCTGCTATCTGCTGATTTTCTAATAAGTTATTTCCTGGGAGTCCCTAAATTACTCAGAAGTTTACTTATTCATTGACATTCATTTGTCTTTTCATTGGGATGATTACAAATTCCCCATGGTTTCTCCTAGAAAATCACCAAGACTTTAATTTCAACAGATGACTGGCTTATGTGGTGGCATTCATAACCATAACATATTTCATAGTTTGTAGTTTCAAGTTCAGGCTCATGACTGAAGCCATTATGAATGTCTTAATGGATTATAAATACTTGTAATACATGGAGCACAGTGCTTATGCTCTAAAGCTGAGAAAAATATAAACTTGTTAAATGTTTGCCTAGCATGAGACATGATCTTAAAAGCACTTACAGGTGTTTAAGAAAAGTTTGTTAAGGACATTTAAATGCTGATATGACTGACTGTTGCATTAGGGACTTAGAGCAGAGACAGCCAGCTGGTCAAGAATAGCAGCAGATGTTCTAACAGCTTTTAAAAGCTGTTAGGACTTCACTTTTCCACACCTCAAACAGAAATAGTGTCAGAATGAAATATCTAACAACTTTCAAAGTCATTAGTAGTATAGAAGAACACTGTTTCTGCCTGCTCTCGGTTTGACAGAGCTAATTGCTTTACTGGCTTTCAGTAAAACCATACACACTCCTACACTTTCTCTTTTTTCCAAATCTGATTTTCCTTACTATTGATATTGACCAAAACAATAAGTAAGAAGGTCACACGGAAAAAACAATCAGTAAAAACTGCAAGAAAAATGCAGCCAAGTTATTTCCACTGTGTGATTCCTTAAACCTCGTGTTTCAGCTATATGGCGAATCTAGTCCTGTCTGGATGGGAAAATTTTTCTTTTACCAGTCCCTTTTACAAATTGTGTAAACTTTAGCTCAGATACTTAATGATATTTTTATTTTATGGTCAAGTACGCAGAAGGAAGTTCAGCAGTTTATTGATCACCTGAATGTGACTACTAAATTTCTAAAATTCACTGACATGATGGACGAGGATAAAATAGTGATCCTCTTACCATTATTATTAAGACCAACACAGGTTTTGAAGCTAATATGTTCAGGAAGCCCACATTCAAAAATGAATATTTGCATTTTTAGAGTTGCCATCCCTTCAATCATAAAAGGAGCCTAGTCAGGGACCAATTCATTAGGCTGGCAAGGATGGCATCTAATTTTAAGATTTTCAATTTAGAAAGGAAAAAGAATGGAGAATATGTTCCTTGAAAGAAAAAAAAAAGCAAAACACCAGGACTTGGAGACGGCTGTAGAATCCAAGATGTGCTGTGGAATTGTTTGTATGATAAATTACTGACTTCTTGTTACAGGCTTGTATGTGTTTTCGAGAACAGAAGTGGAAAATGTTAATATGTGCGGATATATTCTGTGCTTGTGAGTGCAAACTGAAATGTTATGGAAATTTGAATCTAGATACTTTATAAATAGGCTTTTAGAAGTGTATTACATATAGTTCAGATTTCTAGTTCAGTTAATGGCATGTAACTTGTAGGATGTTGCTTTAAATTTGCTTGTTCACACCAGAACAATGTATTGGTTGGTTTTAATCATGTGTCTCAAGAGGATATTTAAACTAAGAGCTGTTTTTAAAATGTATTAGACATCTGAAGAAGTGGGGGTAACCCACGAAAGAGCTTGTGTCGAATAAAGATTTTTATACTGGATTCTACAGCCGTCTACAAGTCCTGGTGTTTTGCTTTTTATTCTGGATCTTTTTGTGCAGGACAAGTGAGTTCTAAAGCTTTGGTGGCTGTCTTGTGTTTATGTTTCTTGAATGGTTGTATCCGTTTAAGATAGTCAAGGAGATTAGTGAACAGGTTATGACATAATGGAATAAGAAACTGAAACCCTGTTGGGAAAAGGGTTGACAAATCTGAATAATGATCATCCTGAATTAAATAATAGGCATAGTATGTATTATGAATCTCTTTGAAAGAGCATTTTTACTGCAATTTAATTCAGGTTAAAATGAGGTGAAAAACATTTTAATGAGCAACTGGAATATTTTCAAAACCAATGAAAATAATTATGAATTGTTGGGTCCGAAGCTGAATATGGTTTTGGAATCAGCACAAAGTAAGAGGGATGATTTTAGGTCGAACAACATGGGGACTAGAAAATGTGGGGCTTGTAGACAATGTGGTTATATATTTGAACAGGGTAGTCTTTGTTTAAAGAATAATGTGGGCTTTAAGATCACTTTTCATACTGGGAATTGTGGAATGGGCTAAGTGTAGCTAAATGTGATTCCTGCCCTGTCTTCTATGTAGGAAAAGTCAAGAGAACTCATCAGAAGAGAATATATGAACACAGTTATGATATATACAAAGCTAATTCTAATAATGCCCCTTTTAAGCACACTTTGATCTGTCCTTCTTTCAAGAAATTTAGGTTTGGTATTTTAGACAACATGCTCACGGCCCTGGAGGGAGTGCTTGGGAGGTTAAATTTGAATATGGTGAGTTTTTGTGGCAACTTATTTTGCAGGCTAATAAGAAACCAGGGTTGAATGATTCTTTATCTATCACTCCTGTGTTGAAACTGAGGGAAACTAAATTATAAAGCATGGCTTTTTTTTAATTTGTCACCATTTATGCATTTGTGATATTATGAAAGGTTATTTAGGATGAATGAAAATGTTTTATTAATCAGCTTCATTGCTCACATTTTTTAAGAATGAAATTTTATAAGCAGAGGGATAAAGGCATATTTGGGTACTTTACAAGCATAGATGTTTTACATTACATGTTATTTTGTCATTAATTTTTCAGATAGTTTTTAAAAACGTGATCGTTGTCATGATTTGTATAATTAATTTTTATTATGGTGTTGGTTTTTTGATATATATATATATATAAGGGGTTAATTAGAAGCTTTCTTATTTTGTTCTAATGAAGTCCTTTTTAATTTAATGAGGACAAAAGTGTTCAAAGTTTTATTCTGTTGAGTAGGCAAATAAATTTCCTGTTCTTGGCGATCGTTGTCTAGTGGCCATGTATCATTTTTCTTCTGTTTCCAGTTTCTTGCCATTGGATACCACCATTTTATTTGGTTTTCTTTTTCTGTCAGTAACTAGTAGTATATAAAGCTCCATGCAGTACAAAGAATTATGAATGTGCCTCTCATCATAACACTTACTATGAGTCCTTGACATGACTACCAAGATTCACCTCTCAAGCTGTCCTCTTTCTCTCTCAAGGTGAATTTCTCAGCATCCTTGTGTTGAATACATAATAAGCTGGTTACAATCAGAGACTTTGATCATAATCATCTATGTAATGTATGGAGTGTCATAATTATGCTCAGAAATCAGGGAGAATGCAAGCTTGTTAAACACCTTTCTTATGTCAGAAAGATGTTTTATAAGCTTTTGTAAAGCACCCCCCTCACTGCTGTGATGTTCTTGTCTCATGCTAGAGCATTAGCAGCAGTCAGAGTAAAACCACAGAACAGGAAGTAGTTTCAATGCACCAGGTCTACTGTAATATTGAATAGAGACACAGAAAAGTGAGCCTGGCCCAAACATTAGTGTACTTATTCTGAAACCTTCTGTGTGTAGATACAATGCAGAAAAAGAGTACCTGTAACCCTTTTTTACCTTAGGCATGCCTGTCATGTCCTTTGTTATACCTTGTTTCCAAACGTGTTTGCACATTCTGTTTTCTTTGCATTCTGTACTATTCTTATGTTTATGTACTGCTATGTATGTCAAGTGACAAAGAAAGGGCAGCTGAGGACAGTCTCAAATGTTAGTAAAAACTTTTAGGAGGAGCTAAAGACAAACACTAACATTAGCAACAGCCACCGAATAACATTATTTATATTCTTCTTTCCTTGTAATGTTTACCTATTGCCCTACAAACATTATTTCTTATGTATACTCATACTCCAGATAGGATACAACTACAAAATATTGCCCTGCTCCAAAGAAAGATGAACTAAAATAACCTAATGTTGGAAGAGCTACACAAAACTGGAAGCTGTAATAAAGGCTAGACAATAATAATGACTGACTTTATACAGTAGGATTTTAATATAAAGTCCAACCACTAACTTTGTGAATGGTTTTCTTTACAAAGACACAAAGTCTACAAATGAACATGAAATGCATAAATAAAACTTGAAAAAGTAAAGTGTGTGTGTGTGTGTGTGTGTGTGTGTGTGTGTGTGTGTGTGTGTCTGTGTGTGTGTGTGTGTGTGTGTGTGTGTGTGTGTGTGTGTGTGTGTGTGTGTGTGTTTGTATGTGTCCCTGTAGTTACATGTCTAGGGTTACCTTCTTGCCCCATTCAGCTTATTTTTCTTTCACTAGGGACATCATAAAAAATATCATGGCATAGAGATGGAAAATGCAGTTTTTATGGCTCAAAGTGTTCGTCTGTTTTGCATATTTAAAGTTTTTCTACTCAGTTATCTGTGGCAAAACATTACTGTGCACAAGCAGTCTCATTGCTGTTGCATCTACTGCTTCAGCTTCTGGTTTTCATTCAAATTAATTCAATTTGAAGGGCAAATGTAGGAGTAATGCTAACATTCCATTGCGGGTATGAAGGAAAAAATAGAACAGTGATATGCTATATTTAGACACTTTCCTCATCCAAGCATGAGGGCACTAAAGGTAACCACTTAAAAGCATGCATTTATTTTTTACTCATGCAACAAATGTTATCCTGGAGTGACCATAGCAAAATCAGTAGTTACATCACCTAAGTGAAAATGCTATATGACATATTAAAATCAGATGTTTGTGACAGACCTGTATCTGACAAACTCCAAGCAATGCTAAGCTCCAAGCAATTTATATGCTTACTTTTATATGCTTACTTCTGTTCCGCCTAGGCCACAGTCTGCTCTGCACAGTATGTACTTTAAAATGATACTGATCTAAGCTAGCTTGTGATTTACTGTGCTTTCTGCTGAGCTCTTTGTTTGATAAGTGTCAGCCAACATCTAAATAACTAAATAAATGATGTCCGCTTACTGCAAAGTCACCCTGACTACACTGTCAGACAGTGGACATCTGCTATTACAAATCTGCACATAGCCAGAGACTGAATGTATAGAAGCTGCCCCTTTGAGAAGATTACTGCTATGGGCAATATTTACAAGAAATTGCTGTCCTGTCCATATTTGGAGTAGATGGCTAGAGTTCATAAGTGAAGAATTAAAAATTCTCAAAGCCCTAGAACCCCAGATCAAAGCCAACATTATGGAGTAATCCCCTGATGTAGTGATGTCAGATATGACTCTAAATTAAATGGATCCACAGGCACATTGTTCAGAGTGCCTGAGTAGGCATCCAAAAAGACTGAACTTGTGAGGTATTGGGGGGATAAAATAAAGAGCGACTGTCGTGATTACAAGTTGTCACTACATGAAAGTGCTCTTTCCCGTCCAATAAAAAGTTCAGTCTGCCAAGAAATGAAGACATTTGTAAGCGGTTATCAGTGATGCCATTAGTGAATGTTTATTTTGAGTAAAAAGTGGTACTGAATTTTTGAATATTGATATTAGACCCACTATACATTGCATCATTGCTATTTAATATGCAGTTAATAAAACCGGAGCACTATTAGAACTGATAATAACAACCAGATATCACATTTACATATGTCTGCATACAAGTGCTCACTTCTGCTATAATCACAAATTTAATGCTTAAATGTATTATCTAATTTACTTTTCAGGCTGTATAACTAAAACTGAAAGAAGTAAAGCATATGTGATACTACTATGTGTGCACAGGTGCCGAGGTTTGCCATCTAAAATGTTCAAACAGCAAGAAGAGGGCAACAGTAACTCCTTCCTTTTCTATGCATGACTCTTTATTAGGGAAAGAATGCAGGTAGATCAGCACAAGAGAAACACCCTAGAATTAAAGATTATGTTCAGACATGCAAAACAGTATGCAGTATCCACATTCCATTACTGCCCAATGTGAACCGTCATTGGCATGAGGTCACTATATGGGCACATTTTCACATAAAAATACTGATTTTGTGTAATACTAAGTTTTCCTCATTACATCCGAGTGACGCCTGCAGGTGCATCTGCAATTAACTCCTACTGACGCCTGTAGGTGTCAAATATTTCTTCTTCATATTCACATCTATAATTCCAAAACCATGCTATGTACAAGGTTTTAAAACATTTCATGTTAAATCTTACACAATAGTAAACTCAACTGCATTAATATTTGACCCCTTTCTAGTGCAGGTAAATAGATATTAACTGATGTTTTTATTATATTAAATTATATAGATATAATTTTCACATTCTTCTAAATACCTCAACAACCAATAAAACACAAACAGAACTCCTTAGCTTTATATGAAAGATCTCAGCTAGATGAATAGAATGCTGCCGACAGTATGTGTGTAACTTGAGTGGTTGCTGATGTAATAGTTATTGTGTTTACAGTGACTTATAAAATTTGATTTAAGACCTAGAACCTAATGAATACTACCACTATAAAAAAGTCTGTGCTAAAGAGTTTGCCATTTATACATTTTTCATAGTCCCTGTGTTTCCAGAGATGAACATTTGTTTGAAATGTGAGCACATAATTTGATTCTGTCATAAGACTCAGGCTCTGTCAGCTGGAAGTTACAGGGCAAACTTCCAGAGCTTCATTGGAGTGAATGAGTTAAAGCAGCTGGCATATCATATTATGCTCATACCCTTCCAGACATGTAGCTGAAAGACAGTCTTCATATTATTATTTTTAATATTCAAATTAAAGTATTTTTTACTGTTGCAATCTTTTCTGCTGTTGGAAAGCAGATTCTGTATGTCCCACGAATTCCACTCCATTCCCTAGCAGTTTCACCAGGTAAATGAATGCTTTAAACATGATCTTTAAAACCAAGATGAGTTTTATGTATATCTCTCTTTAATTTACTTATAATTCATTAACCTTATGGAATCCAATTTCCCTTGGACCATGGCTATGAACTTGCCACATAATAATGTACTGGTAAAGAACTACATAATGTCTTCCTTATAATGTTGCTGTAATATAAATATGTTCAGATAGCTTTCTTATAAGGTATGCAAATTTGGTGGTTACCCAGAGGGCAGGTTGTTCAAAATCTGAGTACTGGCTAAGCCAATTGCTCCTTTATATTTGAATAATGTATGAAATACAGCAATGTATAAATACCCTGTCCTACACAAATCACTTTAAGGTCCTATCTCTGTATTCAGTCTCCTACAGGTTAAGGAGAGTTGTTCTATGCCTAGCATATAAGGCATCATCAGATCCTACCACCATTGATCTCTTGCACAGCTGCAAGAAAAACAGCATTAAAAATACTAGATCCAAGGACCTGAACTTTGTCCGCAACATAAATAAAACCTGATGGAGGGGCCAATATGTGTCTCAAAGGATCCCCACACTATGGAATAAGCTCCCCATCTACATGAAGCAGAGTTCATCCCTGCCCTATTGAAAAGACACCTTGATTATTCATTGGAAATCACAAAGTCACTCCCAGTCAAGCCCCCATGACTCTGATGGACAGAGGTTGACAGTAAGTAAATTAATCCCCAACCAACATATCCCCTCCTCACATAACCAAACATACCCTGCCATATAGGCATCCAAGGAACTCTGGGACAAACCTGGGTTGGGTTGCATGGCTAGACTTGCAAAGCCCGTGGTGGTCATTAGCCTGGCAGGAACCTATGAAGGATAATGCTGTTATGTAATCTTGTTCTTACAGTACGCTGCCATGTTTCCATTTTTTCTAGCATGTAAGGTTTGTTTGTCTTTTAATCTCTCTAATATTATAACTTTAGGGTCACCGCTTTAACATATCCTGACTCATTTGCAGAAAATACCACTGTATTATGTGGCTTTAGATTTTTTATTTCCTTTCCAGATGAAAAAAAACAAACTAAAAAATTCCCATATGCCTGACACCCACTGATATTTTGTTTCAGACTTAAGCTAATTCACTAGACTTTTAAAAGGCTACATTTCTAGATTTTTGCTGCTATCCCTCCTTCAGTGGACATTGTATCCCATCCTTCACCACCCTATACCTGAAACAGTTCCTTAAAGCATTCCAGCGATGTGCTGATATCCAAGCCTCATACCCACATTTCTTAAGTTAACATTACTGCAATTCAACAGGTCTAGCATGTCAAAAAACTGCAACACCTTAAATGCATTGTACACTAGTTAAATATATCCTTGGAGTGTTAGCTATCTCACTGTGGACTGATTCAGAGAGTTTAGCCTCACCTAGTAAGATATCTGGAAATGTTGTAAAACATCATTGTATGTGCTGTATCCTTTCCGTATTTTCTACCTCTACCTTGTAAACATCGCAGATAGCATTCAAATTGTGATATTCTACTATGTATTAATGAATTAAAACAGTCTTTAATAACAAGGATTCCATAATGTAAAACATTTCAGAATGCTCTAGGACAAGCAAATGGATTGTTTGTAAATAAAGTTGAAATGATTGTCAAAACGCAACTTATTCTTGACTCATATTCCAATATCTCTGTAACAAGATATCTCTTCTACTGTCTCATCCCCTATCTTGAAATGTGCAGAGTAGTTTAATGGGTCATATGGTCTTTTTCATACTAAAGTGAATCACATTCTATTTTCTGCAGCATGAATACTTGTCAACTTGTTGCAATTTTTCTTATCCATTTTATACTAATTTTAATTATTATTAATTTTAGCAGATTTTGAGTATTATATTACTTGAATTTAAATATTTTATTTCTTATATTTATATGCACTTTTAAAATTCATGTTTACTGTATGCTCACTCTAGTATAATTATTCAGCAGTGAATACCTGTCAATGATAGAACATTAGGTAAATAGTTTATTTGTTTTTTAGGTCACGTGATATAATTGCTACTATAAGGGAAGTATTTTTCACACTGGTTCTGATGAAATTCTTTTCTTAGGGAATGAAAGCATTAAACTCCTGTCTGCTATTAGATAAAATAAACATTCCTGTTTTACCTTGCTACGGTCAACCTTTTTTATTTTTAGAATGTGGTTTTATTATGTTCAGCTGACACACTTTTTAAATTTTCCCTATCTGTGATATATATTTTATATAGCCTAATAATTTTGCATCAGCCACGTATCTGGCAACACTAACATTGTCAGGAATCCATGCCTACAACAATGCGGAATAGTCTTCAGCTTGCTGATTTTATTGTGGGAAAGTAGGGACCTGAAAACATTGAATAAATCTAAGTGGATACTGGACTAGAATTTCCTTTCCTGTACTGTCTTGCAGACTTACTATACAAAAACAGCACAATGTTAATCTGGTAGCCTTGAATAACTCCAACTCATTAAACTGTAGTCCACCACTCTGTTGATCTGGTATTAAGCTTTCTATAGATGCAGTTGCAGTGACATGTTCCTACATTTGACAGATGTTCCACAGTGTTAGGAACAATTGCTGGGGGATAAACTAACTTAGGTGGTTCTGAGTCTTCAGTGGTGTGTAGCTTTCTGTCCAAGGGGTAAAATGTGATGATGAAGGCATGGCCTACTTAACACTGGAGAACAGAGGTTAGAGATGTAAAAAATGTAGTAATGTGTCCAAGTTTGTGATGTCATTACATGTAGTCATCTCCACAGTAATGTGAGAAGCATGTTCCAGCTACATAAGCAATGTCCTACTATTCCACTTCAGTCATGGTGTCTTATGTTATAACCAAGACTCAACCCATTATAGGTACATACATTCATAGGTACTTACTAGGCTATTGATGTGTGAGAATCTTAAGAAGCCTAGTCCTGCATTCCCATGAGAATTACTAGCCCTTATATTTTGTACTATGTATCTCCAAAGATGGACCACACAAGTATATGTTGGTTACATACATGTTTCCCCTGTCCATGAGGGCCATTAGAGCTAAACCAGGTGTGAATGTGTTGTTACCCATCCAGTCGACAGTGTGAAACTCTGTTATTTATTGGAATCAGTTATTTAGTATTTACATGTTTTAAATCCTTTTATCTGTTATTAAATATTTTACTTCCTCTCATTGTGGCTGGTTATTTCATGAACACTTTTAATAACTTGACAGTGTTTATGCTTATTGTGATAACACCAGGACCACTACAAAAAGCCTTACTGCTTGGGTTACTTGCTAGCATTTGTATCAATATCTATTTTACCCAACATAGTTGAACACCCCTTTTGAAGGGTATTGTAGTAAGTGACTGGTGGCAGCCGTTACCTTGTAGTTTGGGCAAAGGAACATAGCAGGTAAATCTGTGCCAGTCCTCCCCAACAGTGAATGTGTGTATGTGTGAATATCAGACATTTAAGAGTGAGTGTATCAGATACCTAGAAATGGGACACAGTGCTCTGCAGTGATTAGTGTGGAGATTCATTTGGGACCTGGAGTGAAGCATATAGTCCAATCCCAGGTTTGGAACTTGCTCCTGGTGTACTCTTAGGAGATATTGTGTAGCTCTCTCCTTGCTTTTAGTGACACTCCCTAACTGAATACAGTGGTGAGGATTGAAGCTCCTTAGTTACTGCCCTGGGGTAAAAAGGGTTCGTCACAGTGATCCAACTAAGTAAGCTATGCTTTTGGTAAAAATAGAGATAATAAAGTAAACAGAAGTTGAATAATAAAGGTAGAATTAAATATATATCTCATATACTTTATGTCCAACAAGTGCCAGAGTGTGGCTGGGTTTTCTCACAGGCATCAGAGAAGGGGGATGGAGAGCTGACAGTACTGGTGGTTACACTGCATTATCTTTAAGTGAAACATAGGTATCCCCAAGAGTAACAGGGAAAGGGGGAGTGTGGTTTATGAATGTAGTCTATAGCACCATTTTGGATGTGCTTGCAGATGGAGTTATGGTAAGTAATTTGAGAGGTGAAGAGATATTTCTGGGCTTGGTTCTCCTTTAGTGATTCATATCTTGTGGTGCAGTTATTATGAAAAGTAAAGGTAATTGGTGAGTGTAGATTGAACAATTTGACAGAAATGAAAGGGTTATTTTCATTTGGGATACTGAGCACGAAGGGTATTTGTTGTTTGTTTGGACAGTGTATCTTAAAAGCAACTTTGTAAAGAAGAAATGTATTTCCTGCACATATAGAGTATGGACAACGTACGGAGTTCTTGATGTTTGTTATGATATGGCTTAGAATATTTACATCTTGTGGACATTGAGGTTGTCTGCAAAAGAGGATCTAAAATTTAAGATATATTGATGGCAAAAGTTAACATAATAAGCTTTAAGATTAAGGGACTGTTTTTTTATGTAATACACTGGGTGGTGGTGCTGCAGTAGCATTGTCACCTCACAGTTAGATGTTGCCTGTTCGATTCTCAGTTAGCGTCTTCTGTGTGGCGAAATGCATGAATGGGCATTCCTTTGTTGAAGGCTGTGCCAATCATTAGCGGACTGGAGTTCCGCTGTGGCGACCCCTAACCGGGAAAAGCCGAAAGAAACAAACAAGCGCTGAAAGTAAAATAGGGGTTATTTGTTGTATACTTTATAATATTCATAAAGTCTGGAGATCTGAGCATTCAAAAGTTGTTGAGTATATTAAGCACATAATATCCTGTGTTTGAAATTCATGCAGTCTGTTTAACTAGGCAGTTCAGTGGTGGGTCAGTAAAGAGAGGACAGCTTCAACTTGGCAACTCTATTGTAAGCACTGTTGAGCTTGTCTGCTACATTGTTGAACAGATGTCTTTTTTTTTTATTTTAATTTCAAATTTTTGATTATGTCATGACATACAATGCAAAAACAAAACATTTTAGATTATTCAAACAGTTTACATTAATATTAGTCATTTCAGCATGTTAGATACATTGTCTGTTCAGAGAATTTAACAATAACATTAAAATAAATAACTTGCAAATCAAAACTATATACACTACGTATGTACAAGTGCTAACTTGTCATTCCCTTATTATATTGAACAGATATCTTATCACTAGAGTACAGTACAGGAATTTAGGAATCAATGGGGCACATGCTAGTATCATATGTCAGAATGTATTTTACTGTCTACAGTGTATCCAGTTTGCATTTAATATCGTTGATGACTGAATGGGTCTATATTATGTTGCCAAAAGCTGTTTACAACAAATACGGCAACATCGGCCCTTAAACAGCGAAAACTCACTAACGAGAACGGCCAAGTCAGCAATTTTTTCCCCAGGGAATAAAAAAGCTTGGCCGTCGCAGTGAAATTGCCCTTTACCCCACTGTAGTGCGATCTCGGAGTTGGTATATTTAGTTAGGGGGGTGTGGGGGTGAAGCCCCCCACTTTGTAGTGATTTAGGTGGTGTGCCCTGTTTGGCTAATCTGCCGATTTTTTTTTCCTGGAAAAAAAATCAATGACCTGGCCATTCGGGTTTTCGCTGTTTCAGGGTCAATGTTGTTGTATTCATTGTAAACAGCTTTCAGCAACATAATATAGACCCGCCTGAATACGTATATTCATTGTAGGATAAGTACTTGTCAGGTATTATTTTAAGCTGCCAAATTACAAAATGTCAATCTGTTTAAATGCGCCATTTTCCCCCATGAAAGTGGCAGTCCTAAGACTGCTACTGTTTTATCTCCTAGCTTGCCCAAACAGAATATTCTTTTGCATTTTTTTCAATTAGCATGAACGTATGTAGTAAGTCCAGTTTATGAGTGAGCTGAACACAGTCTACTATTTGTTAAACAGTGTACCCTGGGATTCTGCATTAGGTATGATTGTTGAGTCATTAACATATTTTGTTAATAGTGCATCTTCAGCATATTGCTGCATTGTATGGTTATATAATGAGAAAAAGTGAGAATGAAGGCTAGAGCCTTTTGGAGTTCGTATGTGCATTTGGTAAAGGTGTAAGAGCATTGCACTAGGACAAGATTTGTTTAATTTTTTGCCTGATAAATAGTTAGAGAACCATCTTTTTGATTAAAGATTATAGTTGTCTTCTTTTAGTGACTGAATTATGACATTATGGTCTACAAGTCTGAAAACCTTTTAGGATCTCTAAATGAATAACAGCTGTTTATAGGCACTACACTGAGTGAGATGCAATCTACTATAACTGCTGTGTCTGTGCCATGGCTGGATTCTAAGGTCATGTTGAGTTTTTGGACTGTATTGCATTGTAGTAGATAGTTGGAAAACTACATATGCAACACTTCTTCCATTATCTTATCAGACTGAGCTAAATGCACTTGAAGGATGATTATTTTCATTTTTGATGCATGTGTACATTTGAATAGAAGAATGGCATTGGGTTCTTTCCATATGAGAGGGACAATCTAACTTTAAGACTTCTATTCATTGGCATGGATACAGGCAATACAATGAACTCAGTTACCTGTCTCAAATATGCCAGTGGAATTTGATCCGTGGATTTTGAACTATGACTTTATTTTTCTAAGGAGGTTACAAATGATACCCAAGTTTGTTGGACTTGAAGCTAAAACAATCATTTGAAGTAAGAGTAGAGTAGAGTTGAAACCTTGTTTTACATGAACTGGAAGATTTGCTGTTATTTTTTTCATATAATGGTACAGAAATATGAATTGACCTTTCACCTTAGTATATGTGGATGTACACAGTGAAGATCATCAGACATGAAGTGAGATTTTTCCTACCCAACTCTGTATACCTTTATAAAAGTAAGCTGTTTTTTCAATGATTTTCCTGGATGGTTGTGTAATAGCCTCCCCTTTTACATTTCTTATTGTCATTTGGTATTTGTTTCTTAGGGCTCTGCAAATATTTTTGATTTTCTTATCATCTTGAAGATTTATGTACCCCCAATACTTTGTCCTTGGCTGCTATGGCTTCACAAACTTCTTTTCTAATCCACAACATCTGTTGCTGATGATTCTAATTTGTTTGGAAAGTGTAAATTTGTCTATTATGCTTAAAAGTATAAAACATAAGATTTTAAGAACAACACTGATACCAAAGCTATAGTTAACACAGGACTAGTCAAAGCTATTGAGAACATTACCTACCCTATCAAAAGGAAAGTTATATATACTTCACAGTGTGGTTGTCCTTGTAATAAAAAATGGTGACTTAGGCATTTCTGTATTATAAATTTAAGAAGGTGGTCACTTATTGGTGAGGGAAGCAAAGGTGAGTAGATTTTCTGGGTTTCTGGATGAAATCTTTCTTGTTCTATTCACATGGAATTGCTAACTACTTCATTTAAACTGTGCAGTTGCCAGTGGTTGTTAAAATCACCCGGAAACATAGTAGTAGTAGTAATACTTCCCCAGATATATATGTTCATCATACCAGCTCAGAGTTCCAGGAACCCTTTTCATAGTTTTTTCAGGTTTAATGTTGCTACAGGTCTATGTTTTGAGCAGATATTCATATAGTAGTGCTTCTTGTCCATGCAAATTTGGTGGCTGTGTGCTTGATCACTTAGACCTAATGGGACTAGAAGTGACATTTTACCTTCTCTCTCTCATCAATGTGATCATGAAAATTGTATACACAGGAATTCCAAATTCTGGGTTTTCTATCAAATGCTTGACCAATATGGTAAGAATGTAAGGTATGATGGATATTACCCAAACGTAAATGCATGGAATCTTATTGTAGATGCTTCTAAAAGTCATATGGACTGACCTTAGACCTTTTTATGTAGGACAGAATCATATTCTGGTGAAGTTCCATGGATTAGTTGGAATGAAAGTTTTTAATTAAACAAAGAGTGTAATTTTTTGTGTAGTGTTGCATGGAGCAGCATTTATTTTTTTTGTTCTTATTCAACAGAAGATAGATATATATTTGGTAGACAAGGCGTTCATGAACTATATGTGTAAAGAAAAAACAAAGCGGCAGTACTGTTGCTGCTTATTTATGGGGTTGGTGAGATACATTATCAGGTGAAGTGTCTTGGCTGTAACTTGGCTCTAACTATTGTTTGGGTAACAAGCTGGTGGCTTCCACAGTTCTGAGTAAGTCTATGAGGTTCTGCAGGCTGAAAGGTATAGTAGGAGTGCAAGTGAATGATAATAATTATGTCTACTTCAGACCTATAATATTAGTATAGCGCATGTACCATACACGTATCCAAGTTATGAGTCTTCACTGTGCCAGTGTTACTTTTGAATGGATTATAATTTATTTTATAATTTTTATTAGAACAACTTCAGTCTAAACAAATAATTACTTAACACCTGAACCCACTGTTGCCGTTTTTGTCATTTGGAGTTTGTGTTGCCGACTACGTTAATTACTTAGATTCAAAAACTAGTGTCTGTCTTTTGCTACCTAGGTTTTTCATAAGTCAGTTCACACATTGTCCAAAGTGATTCAAGAAGAAGATACAAATATAGTAAGGGTTCTCACATCAGTAAATACACCTATAGCCACAGCATTGTAACCTGAAATATTTATTAGATAGCACAATTCATCTATAAATTTTAAGATACTGGCCTTCCTTTTAGCCATGCAACCTTTTACAGCCCATTTCTCAGTATACTGCAGTCTGTATTAATATTACTACACCAAATGTCTTGCACAGGAGATTAATATTTAACATTTGATTGTTTTGGGTAACCATTTTGGGACTTAATACACTGACTGATCCATATTTTTCACATTTGGAGCTGGGGCTAAGTTTCTTTTGTTTATAGATCTTAGAAAGATGGCCCTCTTTTAGACTTTAGTTGACAAGGATTATAAAAGGAATAGCTATATAAGGGGACAATTGTTTAGTATAGACCAGTCATCCATTAATAGGGATTCATGCCTTTGAGTTCTAATAGTATTTATTTCATTGTGTTGATAATGACAAATCAGATTTAACAGGGGGTGGGGTTCATGCTGTGATGTTTGCATCTGTGTTTGAGTTAGCTTATTACTAAGAGCTATTATACTGACTAAAGAGAATGGTGGCTATGTCAAAAGACTGAATGGACAAATCATCAAAACGCATAAGGTCACTTGACATAGGATCAATAATCTATCTTCCTAGTTTTGCTTCCTCCAGTTTGCATGTCTTTGGCGACTAATCCACTTCCTTCAGTTTACAGGGGTTGTGTGCAATCAAGTCCAGACTGGCAGGTGTTTTATGATAAAGAGCTCTATTGCTCTTTCATGTACAGTTATCTTATCTTTTGTGCATATGTTAAGACCTAGAACATGTAATTAATTGTTGCTGATATAAAGCCTTAGCCTGGTCTATGACATTTCTTATATGTTGGTGGTTGAAGTAATAAAATCATGTTTTGAATGATGGAGTGAAGAGGTGGAAATTTTTCAGGGCTGTGTAGTAGTTTGAAGGTTGCAACTAATTGTGAGTATAATAGAGAATTAAAAACCACAAGTTCACCAGTAGGACTAGTAGACACAAGTTTATTTTTCAGGTTAAGCGCTTTCATCAAAGTAAAATTGACTTTCTCAGAACAATATACAAACAGTCATGTGGATTTAAATATATTACATTGTCACAGGATAGGTGAGGAATCCCACCAGTCAAGCAAAATATCTCATGAATAAATTAATACCTTAAAGGCATACACTATAAACACTAAAAATACAATAAAATACATTTCTGTAAAGAAATTATATAAAATTAAACCCTTTCTACTCTTTCTTTTAAAGCAGGCAAGACAGATATAAAATCATTTAATCCTGGACACAGATTAGCTGCCAAACAAAGCTGCCACATCAGTTCCCTCTTGTTTAAAGTGTTTTTCCAGTTGCCACCCCTGGGGTTTATTTCAATGGTATCTAGTATCCCAAACTTAAATCCAGAGAAATCAACACATATTTTACTATGCCTAAATAGGGCATTAGTTTCTTTTGAATTCTTAATGTCATATAAGTGTTCATATATCCTGGATCTGAGAGCCCTCTCAGTTTTCCCAACATAAAACCCCGGGCATGAATTACACTTTGCCAGATAAACTATTTTGCTAGTCTGACAGTTACCTTTTTTGAAAAACACTGTGTCCTGGTTAATATTATCAAGTTTCAAACTAGCAGCCAATAGTATATATCTACACTGTGTACAACAACTGCAGGCTTTAGTGAATTCATTCATTTTTTCACTACTATTGTTCATGTTACCCTTCAAGGTAAGTTTCAAGTTGCGGCCCACTTTAGTACAAAAAATAGGCTGTTCACCCACTGCTTGTAAAATATTAGGGTCACCCCTAAAAATGTTCCAATTCTTACAAAGTATATTTTTGATGTCATTATAATGTGTACTATATTGCACCACACATGCCTGGGAGAAGTTATGGGTAGAACTCTCTGTTGTTTCACAATTTTTGGTTTTAGAAAGACCTCTACCTAGTAGCAGTTCATATTTAGAACCCCACTCTCTAAAAACCTCTTATAAAATACCCTCTACAAATTCTAGTGGATAATCTCTCTCCAGAAACATGTTCCTCAGGCCACTGAATTCCTTAATGATGTCCTCAAGATGGGAAGTCATTCTAGAAATTCTGATTGCCTGTCCCTTGACAATACTTTTTTTCTGATATACTGGGTGGTGACTTTGGGAATGAAGGTAGGAATTACAAAAAGTTTTCTTTCTATACACCTTGGATCTAAAACAACACACATCTTTAATGATGGATGTATCAAGATAGTGAATTTCTTTCTCATTACACTCATAGGTAAATTTCAAATAATGGGTAGTGCCATTTAGATATTCAACAAAACCAGCAATGCTTTCCTATTACCCTTCCATAAAATAAAAATATCATCCAGGTACCTGCTGTAAAACAAAATATCCAAATGAAACCTACTTTCAAAAAGAAACTCTTTCTCCCACCCTAATAAAACAAGGTTTGCATAAACGGGGGCACAAGCTGCCCCCATAGCAACTCCTTTGGTTTGTTGAAAATATTGTCCTTCAAAAAAGATATAGTTGTTGTCTAAAATCAAGGCCATAATTTCACAAACAAGCTGTACACGCTCTGGAGATAAACTAGAATGATCAAACAGCATTTTTTCAAAATAATCCAAACCTTCCTCTCTAGGAATACAGGAGAATAAATCTTGTACATCTATTGTCAAAAAAATCAGATCAGGATTCCATAAATGTTGCTTAATCTGTCCCAGAAAGTCCCAAAAATCTTTCACAAGATGTGGCATACTCTCAATTACATGCTTAACCATCTGATCCACAAAGACTGCCAATTTGTGTGTTTTAGACCCCCCCCCCTGCTGCCACAATAGGCCTAAATGGGGGTGACAAAACATCTTTGTTGATCTTAGGGATGCCAAATATACTTGGTACCTTGGGAAAATTATTTAATAGAAAAGAGTAAACTTCCTGACTGATCCTTTGTTCTAGTAAATATTCTTCCAAAAACCCATCAATACGCCGGTAGGAAATATAAATCTGATTCTTGGATACCTGCAAATAGCTTTCCTCCTGAAACAAAATACCTTGAAAAAGATTTTTATAGTCTTCACTGTTGAAAATTACGACCCCCCCCCCCTTGTCTGGGGTCATTATGCGGATACTTCTATCATGTTTTAAAGAAAAAAGTAGTTATTTCTCTTTAGACCTCAAATTAAAGTAGAACATCTTGTTATTAGCCCAAAGTTGGTACAATTCTTGTTTAACCACATTCTCAAAACTAGACACCAAAGGGTGCAAGGGAGGGCTGAACACACTATTTTTTCTCAAGGCCATAGATTTATGCTCAGTATTACCAATATTGTTTTTAGGAAACAGCAATCGAAAATTAATTTTCCTAGTAAACAGGTGAATATCAATTAATACTTCTGCTATATCTGGTGTCTTAGCAGGAACAAATTTGAACCCTTTAGAAAAAAGTGAGAAATATTCTTCAGAAATAACTCTGTCTGTATAGTTGTAAATATTAAATCCTTTAGAGGTACAGATAATATCAGAATGGAAGGAATTCCCATCTAATACCTGCCCCTGCCTCTTCCCTTGTGGTATGACCCCTGTGGGCAGGGTAATCGTAATTGTAATATTGTTGGACTCCTAGTTGTCTGTTTGCTATTCTTTCCGAGCATCTTAGGGTGGGAAAATCCTCTTCTACATGAAAGCCTTCATTAAATGGTTGCTCAAAGGGAGTGGTATTCCCAGTAACCTCTGAATAACCATCTGAAAAACCTCCACCTCTTTGAAAATTTAAACTCCCTGGCACATTTTCTTGAACATAAGTATCAATAAAAAGCCTGTCTCTGGGGTATACTGTATTGGATTTATATTGTTGAACACCCTATTAAGTTTCCTTTTCTTTTTCTGAAATTGTATGTTACACTTTTTTTCAACCCTCTCAAGGACTTTGGAATACAATTCCTCATACTGAGGAAATAGTAAATCTTCCAAAATGTCCTTGTTAAGTATTTCCACTTCTTTAAGTAATTTAACCTTCATTTGTTCCTGAAAAACCAACACTTTGTTAAGCAATTCAATACCCCATTTATCAAACAAGTTAGTGAAATCTTGCACCATATCCATGTTGTAGTATAACCCAAAGGGAAATTTAAAAACATGTAGTCCCTGAGGAACCACCTTCAATTTAATACATTCATTAAAATAAAACATTTCCACCTGCAAAGTCTTGAGTTTGTAAAGTTTTTTCTCAAACCCAAAAATCATGTCTCTGATGGATGTATAGTTCTTATCTTGTTTCCTTTTCGGCTCACTGTGACTTTCGCCCCAGTTGCCTCCTGAAAAATTAAACTTTTGATTTAAAAAAAACATGTAACTTAGAATTAGCCCCTCCCAAGGCCTTAGGTGAACTGGAAACAATAACAGAAGGACCAGTTTGTCTATTAGAAGCTGAAACTTCTGCTTCAAACCTCCACTTGTGTACAGAATGACACACAGTACCTGTTTTACTGTTCCCAGTCCTGGATAATGAATCCGGTGCACTCGTCTGTATGGTCTCCACATCCTTTCCAAAATATACTACTCTATTGGTATTCGAACACTCCAAACCAGAATTTACTGTAGAAACCTGATTTTTATCTGGTACAGAAGGCAAAAAATGCTCCGAAGTAACAGCAGGCTGTTCAGAATGAACAACGGCTTCAATGATGACATTGTGGCGCCCCCTACATGAACGCTCACAAATTCCATCCACATTAACCGTTTAACTGCCAGAAACACTTGAAATTCCCTCATAGATTCCCTTAGCATCAGGGCCAAGCTCCATAGACCGACACAAAGTCATTTTTGAAGAAAAAAGCTCGATAAAATGGGCCAACTCACTTCTGAGCTCTGCCACATCTTTTTTAAGTTCTAGAATCTCTACAGACTGCCCAAATCCAACATCCACAGGCAGGCCTATAGAATCCAGAGAGTCCTTCAGTCCAAAGCTACAAAACTGAACTGAAACCAAATAATTGTAGCAAACTGGTGAAAATAAAAACTAAAAACCACAAATTCACCAGTAGGACTAGTAGACACAAGTTTATTTTTCAGGTTAAGCGCTTTCATCAAAGTAAAATTGACTTCCTCAGAACAATATACAAACAGTCATGTGGATTTAAATATATTACACTGTCACAGGATAGGTGAGGAATCCCACCAGTCAAACAAAAGATCTCATGAATAAATTAATACCTTAAAAGCATACACTATAAACACTAAAAATACAATAAAATACATTTCTGTAAAGAAATTATATAAAATTAAACCCTTTCCGCTCTTTCTTTTAAAGCAGGCAAGATAGATATAAAATCATATAATCCTGGACACAGATTAGCTGCCACACGAAGCTGCCACATCAGTTTCCTCTTGTTTAAAGTGTTTTCCAGTTGCCACCCCTGGGGTTTATTTCAATGGTATCTAGTATCCCAAACTTAAATCCAGAGAAATTAACACATATTTTACTATGCCTAAATAGGGCATTAGTTTCTTTTGAATTCTTAATGCCATATAAGTGTTCATATATCCTGGACCTGAGAGCCCTCTCAGTTTTCCCAACATAAAACCCCAGGCAGGAATTACACTTTGCCAGATAAACTATTTTGCTAGTCTGACAGTTACCTTTTTTGAAAAACACTGTGTCCTGGTTAATATTATCAAGTTTCAAACTAGCAGCCAATAGTATATATCTACACTGTGTACAACAACTGCAGGCTTTGGTGAATTCATTCATTTTTTCACTACTATTGTTCATGTTACCCTCCAAGGTAAGTTTCAAGTTGCGGCCCACTTTAGTACAAAAAATAGGCTGTTCACCCACTGCTTGTAAAATATTAGGGTCACCCCTAAACATGTTCCAATTCTTACAAAGTATATTTCTGATGTCATTATAATGTGTACTATATTGCACCACACGTGCCTGGGAGAAGTTATGGGTAGAACTCTCTGTTGTTTCACAATTTTTGGTTTTAGAAAGACCTCTACCTAGTAGTGGTTCATATTTAGAACCCCACTCTCTCAAAACCTCTTGTACAATACCCTCTACAAATTCTAGTGGATAATCTCTCTCCAGAAACATGTTCCTCAGGCCACTGAATTCCTTAATGACGTCCTCAAGATGGGAAGTCATTCTAGAAATTCTGATTGCCTGTCCCTTGACAATACTTTTTTCTGATATAGTGGATGGTGACTTTGGAAATGGAGGTAGGAATTACAAAAAGTTTTCTTCCTATACACCTTGGATCTAAAACAACACACATCTTTGATGATGGTGGTATCAAGATAGTGAATTTCTTTCTCATTACACTCATAGGTAAATTTCAAATAATGGGTAGTGCCATTTAGATATTCAGCAAAACCAGCAATGCTTTCCTTGGTACCCTTCCATAAAATAAAAATATCATCCAGGTACCTGCTGTAAAACAAAATATCCAAATGAAACCTACTTTCAAAAATAAACTCTTTCTCCCACCCTAATTAAAACAAGGTTTGCATAAACGGGGGCACAAGCTGCCCCCATAGCAACTCCTTTGGTTTGTTGAAAATATTGTCCTTCAAAAAATATATAGTTGTTGTCTAAAATCAAGGCCATAATTTCACAAACAAGCTGTACACACTCTGGAGATAAGCTAGAATGATCAAACAGCATTTTTTTCAAAATAATCCAAACCTTCCTCTCTAGGAATACATGAGAATAAATCTTGTACATCTATTGTCAAAAAAATCAGATCAGGATTCCATAAATGTTGCTTAATCTGTCCCAGAAAGTCCCAAGAATCTTTCACAAGATGTGGCATACTCTCAACTACATGCTTAACCATCTGATCCACAAAGACTGCCAATTTGTGTGTTATAGACCCTCCCTGCTGCCACAATAGGCCCAAATGGGGGTGACAAAACATATTTGTTGATCTTAGGGATGCCAAATATACTTGGTACCTTGGGAAAATTATTTAATAGAAAACAGTAAACTTCCTGACTGATCCTTTGTTCTAGTAAATATTCTTCCAAAAACCCATCAATACGCCGGTAGGAAATATTAATCTGATTCTTGGATACCTGCAAATAGCTTTCCTAGTAAAACAAAATACCTTGAATAAGATTTTTATAGTCTTCACTGTTGAAAATTACGAACCCCCCCTTGACTGGGGTCATTATACGGATACTTCTGTCATGTTTTACTAGGTAGAGGTCTTTCTAAAACCAAAAATTGTGAAACAACAGAGAGTTCTACCCATAACTTCTCCCAGGCATGTGTGGTGCAATATAGTACACATTATAATGACATCTGAAATATACTTTGTAAGAATTGGAACATTTTTAGGGGTGACCCTAATATTTTACAAGCAGCGGGTGAACAGCCTATTTTTTGTACTAAAGTGGGCCGCAACTTGAAACTTACCTTGAAGGGTAACATGAACAATAGTAGTGAAAAAATGAATGAATTCACTAAAGCCTGCAGTTGTTGTACACAGTGTAGATATATACTATTGGCTGCTAGTTTGAAACTTGATAATATTAACCAGGACACAGTGTTTTTCAAAAAAGGTAACTGTCAGACTAGCAAAATAGTTTATCTGGCAAAGTGTAATTCCTGCCCGGGGTTTTATGTTAGGAAAACTGAGAGGACTCTCAGGTCCAGGATATATGAACACTTATATGACATTAAGAATTCAAAAGAAACTAATGCCCTATTTAGGCATAGTAAAATATGTGTTAATTTCTCTGGATTTAAGTTTGGGATACTAGATACCATTGAAATAAACCCCAGGGGTGGCAACTGGAAAAACACTTTAAACAAGAGGGAACTGATGTGGCAGCTTCGTTTGGCAGCTAATCTGTGTCCAGGATTAAATGATTTTATATCTATCTTGCCTGCTTTAAAAGAAAGAGCAGAAAGGGTTTAATTTTATATAATTTCTTTACAGAAATGTATTTTATTGTATTTTTAGTGTTTATAGTGTATGCCTTTTAGGTATTAATTTATTCATGAGATCTTTTGTTTTACTGGTGAGATTCCTCACCTATCCTGTGACAGTGTAATATATTTAAATCCACATGACTGTTTGTATATTGTTCTGAGGAAGTCAATTTTACTTTGATGAAAGTGCTTAATCTGAAAAATAAACTTGTGTCTACTAGTCCTACTGGTGAATTTGTGGTTTTTAGTTTTTATTTTCACCAGTTTGCTACAATTATTTGGTTTCAGTATAATAGAGAATTACTTAGTTTGAGTCAGTTTAGTTGTTTTAGAGACAGGCAGTAATGTGATCTACAGTATATTGTTAGTTGGCTGCATATTTGGCTACTTTATTGCAGCATTCTTCTAGTTTGTCTGATAGGGAGTTGAGATTCATTAGGATAGGAGAGACATATAGTAGGGTGGGAAGTAAAAAAGAAGTGGTTATTTTTTTGTCTAGCAGAGACTGTAAGTTAGTGTTTTACTCTATAGAAGCAGCCCAGCTTTTGGCGTGTCTTCTTTATGGCTTGCAGATGGAGATGAAATCTCATGTGGTTGTCTATAATCACACATAGTACTTTAGTGTTGGATACCAATTTCTATCCAAGTTCTATACTGGTCTTGTTGGATGACAGTATAGTAAAGGTAGATTTTTTAGGTGAGGAGAAAGAGTTGGGGTGAACAGTAGTGGTTTAGTTTTTTTTTTTTTTTGAATTGTATGTTGTCAAGCCAAGTTTTTGTAGAGGGGAGAGATTTCTGGGTGATTGCTTGGAGGTTGGGTAGTGTCCTAGCATGACATATTACAGTGGAGTCATTGGCGTATTATACTATGGCTGCTGTGTTTAGGACATTGATAAATAAGTTACACAGTAGGGGTCCTAGGAAGGAACCTTGTGGGACTCAATGGATATATAAGAAGGAAGGAGAAGAAATCATTTTGTCACTTGTTAGTGAGTTAACTAAGAAGCCAGCTAAGTGAGAAGGGTGAACGCACATAGGAAGAGAGTTCAGTTAGGATAATTTGATGAAAGACTCTGTTGAATGCCTTGGGTAGATCCAGAAATAGGGCTGAAGTTCAAAGACCTGAATATCTATTGTGATTTATTATATCTGTGAACTTTAGAAGGGCAGTGGTTATAGTGTGACTGGATCTGAAACCATGCTGTGAGGGAGAGAGGAGGTTATGAGAAATAATATATGTATAAAGTTGAGAGTGAACACGTGTGTGGTTTGCTGTGGCCTGGGAATGTGTGGCCTTTTCTCTTTTAAATGAAAAGGACATGACTGGACAAGAAATCTACTTAAAATGTAAACTGTAACTTTCTGTATTTTCCCAAATAGGACTTAATTGCTTGCATGTAGAGACAGAAAAGCCAGTGCAATTAAAGTGTACTTCAAAGAATTAGCTCTCCAGAAATGTAAAAGGGAGCCATCTTTAATATGCAAATGGCTAATGCATGTATCCAGTATCGGTAGCTAGCATATTTTGTGTGTGTGTGTGTGTGCGTGTGTGTGTGTGTGTGTGTGTGTGTGTGTGTGTGTGTGTGCGTGTGGGTGTGTGTGTGTGTGTGCGTGTGCGTGTGCGTGTGTGTGTGCGTGTGCGTGTGCGTGCGTGTGTGTGTGTGTGTGTGTGTGTGTGTGTGTGTGTGTGTGTGTGTGTATGTGTGTGTGTGTGGGTGGGGGGCAAATATAATCTGATATAATGTAATTATAACTGTTTTTGTGTGGCAAAGGAAATAATGTAATCTGATGGCCCTGTGTCCTAAACATGAGGAATGAGCAACAATATGTGAGTGTGTGTGTGTATATATATATATATATATATATATATATATATATATATATATATATATGGGTCTACTATAGATGATCACTTTCATATGGCCAAGACCATATGTTTGACATTTCAAATGTTCGAACACCTGAAAACAAAAAAATAAAACTAAGCAAAAAAAAATTCCTGAAGCTTTTGCAGGGAGGCAAGCCCCCCTGCACCCCCTACATACCCTGCTATTTAAATGTATCAAGTCTGAGATCGCACTACAGTGAGGGAAAAGCAAATTTTCCCATTCTGCGCTGTGCGGAGATCTCCATTCAGACCGTTCGAAGTTTTAAAACTTCGATCTTATGGTCTTGGCCATATGAAAGTTGAAGTTTTAATATTTCAATAATGTGCAGGGAACCCATATATACAGCGGCTAAAAAAAGTGTATACACCCCTGTTAAAATGCCAGGTTTTTGTGATATAAAAAAATTAGACCACAATAAATCATTTCAAAACTTTTCCCACATTTAATGTGACCTATAACATGTACAATTCAATTGAAAAACAAACAAATCTGTTAGGAGAAAAAATATAAAAAATAAAAAATGTACAATAAGCTGGCTGCATAAGTGTGCATTGTAATACTTCTAAAATTTATAGAAAAAGCATGTATTCCAACACTTTTCTACAATTTACAAGCTTCCACCCTTTTCACTAGAAGAGATCTGTAGTGAAAGGGCAGCTAGACCGAGCAGCCAGACTGATTTCCTTAGATTCCGAATTTCATCAAGAATGTGCTAACCTTCGTGTGATGTTTCTCAAAAGAGGCTGTCCAGAATCACTGGTTCAGGATTTGGTGGAAGAGGTGACATCAAAAAGATCGATTAGCAATTTCAAGCCTATCCTCTTTGAGGAAGGAAGTCAACCTCAAGATGAGGAAGCTGTGATAGTGACTCCCAATTTTAAGCCCTCTGAGAAGAGTATATCAAAAGAATTTGGCACGAGTTTTGTGACCACCTTTAATGCCAAGAACTGGACATTGTTATGTGATGATGTAGAAATACATGACAAAACCCAGGAGATCCTCCATTAGTATATCGGAGGGGCCAGAACCTGAAAGTTTTTTTTGGAAGAGAAAAAACAGGTTCACTAAAAGGAAGGTCTGGTATGATAAAATGTGGAACAAGCTCATATTGTAAGTTCATAGGTTCATAGGTTGGTAATAGGCTATAGGCCCTAGGGCCTATACAAGCCTAGCCATAACAATTCCCTGGATATTTCTTTCCACAGTATTTGTTTCTCTGGACCCCTGTCTAGCAGGGTGACTGACGTGATCCCCGGGGTGAATTTCCTATCTCCCATCCAATCATCAATGTTCCTTTTAAAGGTGGCCAAAGAGGCACTCTGCTTGACATGTATGGGCAGTCTATTCCAGAGTGTGGGGAGTCTCTGGGTCAGGAACCTATCCCTTAGCATGTTTTGTTTATTGTGATGACAAGGTTTAGATCACTGGAGCGTGTGTCTCTGAGGGATTGGGATTTATTTAAGTGTAGCATGTCCAACAGCTCTAGGTTTGACATGGCCTTGTATGTTAAGCAGAGATCGCCTCTGAGTAGATGATATGTGACAGAGCATAGGTGGAGTTTTTTTTAGATGGTCAGCATAGGGGATCTGCTTTAGGCCTGTGATTCTTTTAGTGAGGTATTTCTGCGGCCTTTCCAGTTGTTGCAGATGTCTTGAGAGGTACATACCAAACAGAGCGTTGTATACTATAATGGGTCTAATGAGAGATAAGTACAGTGGGACAATGACCTCCTTTCTTCTGGATGAAAAGCCCTTAGTGATGAGGTGTGCCACATAGAAGGATTTCATGACTGTTGTGGCAATGTGGTTATCAAAGGTGAGACCACTGTCCACCTATGTCCCTAAATCTCTTATCACACTTTTGGTGATTAGTGTACTGTCATCTATGTGGTAATTCACGGGTACATGTTTTTTCCCAAAGGGGATAACTATACATTTCTTGGCATTGAGCTTGATCTCATGGCTCTGGCACCAAGTATCTATTTCTGTAAGGCCCTTTTGTAGACTATCCACATCATTTGGGGATTCAGTAATGGCTCCCAGTTTGCAGTCATCTGCAAACTTTTAGCCAGAGTCCCTTAGTGTTGGCCTGTACTTCAGAGAAGTAGATGCCAAACAAGAGCAGTCCCAGGACTGAACCCTAAGATACTCCACTTGTCACTTGTCTGGAGCTGGATTTGGAGCCGGCTACTTTTACAGTGTGGGTCAGTAAGCCAGTTGGCAACCCATCGAATGACGTAGGGATTAATGCCCAGTTTAGTAAGTTTATTCATGATTCCAGAGTGGGGGATGGTGTCGAAGGCCTTGGCGAGGTCCAAATAGGCTGTGTGGACCACCTTACCCTTATCCACAGCTCTGGAGACTGATTTGAAGAAGTCAATCAGGTTTAGGAGACAAGATCGGCCCTTCACAAATCCAAACTGCGTGGGGTCAAGTGTTTGAAGGTTGCCAGTGTCTTTGTTTATAAGTTCCATGATAATAAGTTCCGTGGCCTTGCAGATCAGGCTTGTCAGACTGATGGGGCGGTAGTTCCCAGGATCCAAGGTAGATCCCCCCTTCTGGAGTGGGATAACTGTAGCTGTACGCCATTCAGTGGGCATGAAGCCTGAGGTGAGGCTATGATTAAACATGACACTTAGGTGAGGTGCCAGTTCATTTTGTAGTTCATGTAGTACACAGCCTGTGATGTCGTCTGGTCCCATGGATGCTGTATTCTTAGCTTTGGAGAGTGCATTTTTTACCTGTGTGGCCGTTATTACCAGAATTTGGCAATCTTTTGGTATTGAGATAGGCCCTTTAGGGGGTGAGAGGGGGGTGAAGGTTGCACTGAATCGATCTGCCAGGATATTGGCAATATCCTTGGGATCAGTATATTTAATGCCATTCTGTTGTTGCTCAGAGCAGATCTGAGCATTGCCATTTAGATTCTTGCCATAGCTATAGAATGCCTTGTGGTTGTCTTTGGAATCTTTGGCAATTTTATTTTCGTAACTAGCTTTGGAGGATTTTATGAGAGATCTCAGCTTTTTACTGAGGCTCGTAAGGAAGTTTTTTGCATCCTGGGATTTTTCTCTTTCTTCAACAGTTTCTTTGTTTTGTTGTAAAGTTAGTTTATGGCAAGGGACCACCAGATTGGCTTCCTTTTTTTGAAGGAGAGTGTCTTGGTTCTGTTGGAGATGGCACGATTCATGCACGAGTGGATGTGCTCATACAGTGCCTTAGTGTAGGATTCAGCAGTCGAACTTTCAGTTCCCACCTGCATGGGTGTCATGAAGTTTGTCACTTCTGACTTGAGTAGCATGGAGTTGGCTTTGGAGAAGTTTTTTTATGGATGTTTCCTTACTGGAGGGTGGGGGTGGGATGTGGATATCAAGGGTGATTAGCTTATGGTCAGACCTGACTGATGAGGGGGTGACCGTAGGTGTGGAGCATCGATTTCCCATGTTGGTAATGACCAGGTCTAGGATATTGGAGCCCCTGGTGGGACTAAGGATTAGTTGATCCAGGGCATTGGAATTTATGAATTCCAAAAATCGTTGGGCAAAGGTGTTGCTACGTGAGTAGTTTTCCCAGTTAATGGCAGGGTAGTTGAAATCACTGAGTATTAGGGTGTTTGGTTGTATCTTAATATTTTCCAGTATGTTTAGAAAGGTGTAGTGTGAATCTTGGGGCATGGTGGGGGATCTGTAGCAAGCTACAATTTGGATTGCAGTCTTACCTAGTGTTAGTTGCACCTGGAGAATTTCAGACGCATTGTGTTGGGCAACTAGCCTGGTGTTGTGAATATCCTTGGTGAATATGGACACTCCTCCACCTTTAATATTTTGGTCCTGGTTTGGTGGCCAAAAATGTGTGGTAAGAGTTGTAGCCTGGTATTGCAGGGGTGCTCTCTGAAGCCTTGAACCAGGTCTTAGTTACTGCACAGATATTGATGTTCTCCATTTTTAGGAGTGCCTCAAGAGAATGCATTTTGAAGTTTAGATGTCTAGCATTGAGTAGCATTACCTTCAGATTTTGCATGCTTGTACCTGTTATGGTGGTGGTTTTGTCCTTTGAACTTTGCCTAAAAAAAGCACTATATGGGTGGCAAGAGCCTTAGCCAGTAACCTGAATCCCAGGGGCGACAGGTGCAGACCATCTCTGGCAAAGCATCGTGGTCTGTCGATCATGTCGCTCCAGGCAGACAGATAGCGGATCCCCTTTGAATGACACCAGATGCTTAGCCAATTGTTGAAATCAATCATTTTTTCCTTATACTGTGGTATCATTCTGGGCAAAGGCAGGATGCTACTCAGGGCTAGGGTTATACCTGCCTGGGCCACATGATCCGAGAGCTCTTCCATGTCTCTTTTCATGTAGTCCAGGGAGGTACGCCTCAAGTCATTCACTCTAACATGGACAATGACAGAGTCATATTTGTACTTGGGGCCCACATTTCAGGTAAAGGATACTGCCCACCATAGTAAGAGTGTTTTTAACTGTGAATCTAAACAAGCTGTCTATTTAGCACAATGCCAGAAGTGTCTCTATTTTTATGTTGGAAAAACAGAGTGCAAACCTAAAGACCATATCTATGAACATGAATACAGTATTAGAAAAATGAATTTATCTAACGCTTTAACAAAACATGAATATGAATGAGTATCATTTTTTTTCAAATTTTGTCATTGATCATGTCTCAGTAAAGTTGAGGAGAGGGCCTTGGAAACTTTATTTGCAAAAGAAAGAGTTAATATGGCAACTAATTTTTAATGTCTATTTTTATCCAGGGTTGATTGACTGCTGCAGTATGAAACCTATTTTAGCATTAAAAGCTTTGACTAGATAGGTAATATTTTAAATAACTGTTGATTGCCTTTGGGGTTAAAACAAGTTATTTAAATAATAAGGTAGTTTGGTCTTGTACCTGTCTTTGTTTTATATTTAAAATGTTTTTAAAAAAATGTTTTAAAGAAAAGGGTGGCTGGACCTTAAGACACTTGAGGCAGTGATGTAATGATTGCATTATTGTACTTTTTAAACAGCTGTTACTGTGGTTGAAGAGTCTGAAGAAGTTCACATATGGTTTAAGTGAGCAAAAGCACTCATTTTTTTATTGAAATAAAGTTTATCGAAGGACTGACTAGCATTTCTGCTGAATGTCATTGCTTTCCAGACATGTAGCAGTATTTTGGCTTATTTTGTAGTTTGTGTTGTGAAATCAGACGTTTGTGGGGTTTTTTTTGTGATCTGCTATGGAATTGGAGGGCTTGGGAACTTCTCAGCCCTTGTTCTGTCAAGATTTAATGACACAACAAGAGGGCATTATGGATATTCAGGATGTAAACCGATCGATTGGGAATCTGACTTTATTGTTGCAGCAGCTGACACAGAGAGTGGTTGCTTTGACAGTTATTGAATTCTACTGGAACTGAGATACCTTTGGGCCAGCCACACCAACAAAATAGTAAGAACCTTTTTTCACTATATTTTATAAAAATGGCCCCCCTAACACACAACAACATAATGCTGGGTTGGATAAGAATGAACATACTAATAGAAATGTTGGTTCTACTGAGGGTGGAGCTAATATGGTTTTAAATACTCCCTCCACAACTAACCCTGTTATGGAAGAAATTTGAATGGTAATGGTGGACAAGGAGTGAATTTGCATGCAGAAATGGAAATTAATGTTGGTAATTTACCATTACCTAATTTAGGAAAATGGCTTAACAAAGATTTTGATTTAAATATGGGAATTACTCGGCCTAACCAAATGAGTGGCACATTACAAGAAAAATTGGATGAACTGGATTACAAACTTTTTAAGTGTAAAAAAATTACAGTTAGAAAATGCTTACTTTAAGGAATGTGTCAAAAATAAATGGGTACCTAAGGGGATGCAGTTGTGGCGGTATCCCACCGGCCTCATAGAAAACTCTCCTTTACACCAGGATTTGCTTATATTATTTGATAGATATGGTTGTGAGTATTTAGAACTATTGATGAGACATAATTCTAAATTGATTGAGTCATTGACTGCTGAAGTGCAATGGTTAGAAAATACCATTAAACAGGACGGTACATATAATAGATATGTTTCTGAACATAAAAGAATTTATTTGAGTATTAAACAGCTGCTCAATAAATTAACAGAGAAAAAAACTTAAAAAATTGGAGTAGGATAAGAAAGAATATGCAGAGAGAAAGGCATACCCCAGTCTGCCTGAATCACAAGCTTGGGGAAGGAGATTTGAGATACGGGGCCAACCAAATCATGGTAACTCCCATGAGAATGTATGTGATTATGATGGGGGAGAGTCCAATGGATCTAATAATATAAGAAGACCCAGTGAGGTGAAGCAGGGGAACCCTCTACCTAACAATGGGACTACCCCAACACTAAGGCATTCTGAGAGAATCAGACAAAAGAATAATGGACAGGGGCAGACAAATATCAATCAGGATTTTTGCAATCCCCGTTACAGAGTCAATGTAGAGGGAGGAATTTTCCAAGTACCAACCACAACAGGTATTATCAGCCAGGACCCTACAAGCAAACTTAAGTATGGAGGAGGAGACTGTAGACATCAATAATAGTAGTGAGACAGAACTGGCTACACCTTATAAAATCATTATGAATGAAGATGGTGATTTCAAGATTTACAATTTTTCTAATACCCCACTGGATCAAAAGGTGGCCAACTTTTTAAGTAAAGGGTTTACATTTGTCCCTTACTCAAGGGCTAACATGGCTAGCACGTTGATAGATGTTAAAATTTTCCTGAGGAAGTTGAATTTAAAGATATTATTTGGATCCAACTTCAGTAAGCAATAGGACTTGAATGTGGTCATTACTTATAAGCCCCCTGCATCCAACACTTCTACTATTTGAAAAGATTTGTGATGTTGATATAAGGACAATGTTGAGTGCTGGAAGAAAGGAAGAAAACAATATGAATGAAGAAGAATATTCCATTCTGGAATATTTGAGGTGTCAAAATATAAGGGTGATGAACCCTGATAAGGGGGTGGATTGGTAATTATGGACTGGCATAATTATAACGAACGAATGTACAAAATCTTGAACACTGACACATATGAGGAAGTGACATTAAACCAGTTGAATGGAGCTTATCGCAACATAAGAAATACCCTAGAGGATATGTTTATAGAAGGCAGAGTTGAAATGGAAATTTGCAACTACATGAATATAGCTGCCCCAGTAACACTGATTATATTTGGAGTCCCCAAGATTCATAAAGATTTGTATAATTTACCGATGAGAACTCTCGTTGATGGAAGGAATTCAATTACATATGCATGTGCTAAGTTTCTTGACATTAAACTGAAACCCCTCCTATCTGCAGAGTCACAGATTTGTAAGGATTCTTGGTCCTTCCTGGAAATTATTAATGGGGTGGATTTTGACGCAAATGATTTTCTGCTCACAATTGATGTGAGAGACTTATATTCTGTTGCTCCTCAATATACAGGAATAGAATGGGTGGCTGACTTCCTCCTAGACAAGGGTCTCCCACAAGAACAGATTAACCTTTATGAGGAACTGTTCGAGTTGGTTTTGCATAGCAACTATGTTTATTTCCATGGGAAATATTTCCTACAGAAGTCAGGGGTGGAGATGAGTTCCCCTTGTGGTGGTATCTTTGCCAACATTGTCATGGCTGTGTGAGAGCACAGATTTGTACTGGACATTCCCTCCATTAGGACAAATATTAGAACTTACATCTGCTTTTTGGATGATATATTTTTCATATGGAAAGGAGATGAGGGAGGTATCCATCAGTTTGTCCAATACGTTAACAACGCTACCCCCTTCTTGAAATTCACACCTGAATATCATCTTTAAAGACTTTCCTATTTGGATGTTTTATTAGAAAAGGACAATGAAGGGCAGAAATATAATTCTAAAATTTATAGAAAAAGCACATATTCCAACACTTTTCTACACTTTACAAGCTCCATCCCTTTTCACTAGAAGAGATCTGTAGTGAAAGGGCAACTAGTCTGAGCAGCCAGAATGATTTCCTTGGATTCACGTACAAACCACAGGGTTAGAACAAGAAACAGCCAAGTAAAGTAAGAATACAGACAAAAACACACCAAGGCCGTTTTACCATGGAGAAGATGTAACAAGAACAGTTCAATAACTAGTAGGCTCAACAAATATTATGGAGAACCTTTATTCTTTAAAACAACAATACAATAGCCTTCATCATATCATATTCATCAAGACAACTAGACATCATTTAAATTAAAACTATCAACCAATCATATTGTAAAAAATAAAAAGTAAACCAATCATGATAATAACCAATTATTTGCTGAGTATATAAAAATGAACTAATTAGAAGCTAGATAGCATCTTGGTTAATCTAGCATTTGTGAAGGTATATTACCTAAGTATTGACTATAAGCATTTTTTGATAAGTCCTGGTTACTAGTATATTACACAGTTCATCTATCTGCAAAACAGTTGTTAAACAGCCTAAATAAAATAATTATTTACTCAGTCAATAAAAGATCATAGAACTTTAGAACATCCTAAATCATGAATTATAGAATTATGTCTAAATGATCGTATGCCTTTGGGACAAATTATAGTGTATGTCAACTAAGCATAAAAAGTTCTATAAAAATTATGCTTTAAAGCACTTGCAACATCTTATCGCATTATAAAACAAATGTAAAAACATACATATACATAGTTGTTAAGATCTTATCAAAAATGAACAGCATAAACATAGTCTAACCAATCATCTTTCTTAAAACAAGAATTCTACCAATCATGGATAGGAGGCTACATAATAGCAAACAGTTTACCCCATTACATGGAAACACCAATCAAAACAGTTAGCAGAAAGATTTGTCCAATTAAAATGGTGCATGTAAATATAATCAATAGTCAGCCAGGATTACAGAGCCCTGATCTGTTTCAGATACTATTGACAGTTTTGAAATCATAGCGAACTATGAACGCTTGGTATCTAATTTGTATCAGCATCAATAAACAGCGTTAGCAGCTAATCCAGAATTATTGTATTCGATGTGACTTAGTGAGACCGGGTATCTATATTTTATTTGAAATTACAAATTATAACCAGTCATCTTACACTAATGACTACTGGAGTATGAAACTTATTTTAGCATTAAAAGTTTTGACTAGATAAGTAATATTTTAAATAAGTGTTAACTACATTTGGGGTTAAAACAATTTATTTAAATAATAAGGTAGTTTGGTCTTGTACCTGTCTTTGTTTTATATTTAAAATGTTTTTAAAAAAATGTTTTAAAGAAAAGGGTGTCTGGACCTTTAAGACACTTGAGGAAGTGATGTAATGATTGCATCATTGTACTTGAGTCTTTTTAAACAGAGCTGTTACTGTGGGTGAATAGTCTGAAGAAGTTCACATATGGTTTAAGTGAACAAAAGCACTTATTTATTTTTATTGAAATAAAGTTTATTGATGGACTGACTAGCTTTTCTGCCGAATGTCACTACTTTCCAGACCTTTTCCTTTACATCAGCATAGTCACCCAACCAGACTCTTATCTCTAAGTTGTTGTAATTAACCTCTCTGGACTCAGGTTAAGGTCCCTGAGGCTATGGTGCTCTCCTTTCCAGAATAGATTCACCACTTATCATAATTTAGGCCTAGTTTCAAACACTGAGATTAAGTCTCTTTTTAACAAAGATTCACATATATATGTTTATCCTCCTACAATGGGCTGAGTTTGTGTTAGTTTTACAACTTGCAACATCTGTACAGCTTTAGTATGTATGAATATTGTCAGTGGACCTATCTTCATATGATACCTAATTTTTCCTAGTGCTATAATAACAACCTATGAATTAATCCATACTTGCCTCAGATCCTTAGGCAGATTACATCTCTTGCCATTATATGGAGCATACTGGAATAGGAGCCCACACATTACAGCAAGCCATCAAATTTCTTTTTAAACTGGATATTAGTATCTGACCATAGTAAATTTACCACCACACTTACAATCTCCCAATCTATACAACCAGACATCTCACACATCCACCCAAACAGCATGTTTATAAAACAGCATGGAACCTGCCCAAGTTTAACCCAGAAAAATTTCATTACAAACATATCATCTATGAACTGGAACATCCTACAAATCCTCCCCCTTAAATGATACTGTAAATGAATTTATTTAAAATTTGTTTTCCAGGAAAGTCCGACTGGGATAGAAGGGATAGAATCCATTTTCAGCAGAGGCCCAGGGAGAAATGCTCCAGATGCATGTCTTTGGAGTGTGGGAAGAATCCGGATAACCTGAAGGGAATCCACATGAACACAGGCAGGACATGCAGACTCCACACAGAAGGCACTCCAGCCGAGAATCAAACCGAAGATCCTCTTTCTCTGAGATGACAATGCTAATCTATGCATGACTGCACTGCCCAATTCAATACAACTTTGCTAAATATCCTAAATAGCCTTCCACCTCCTTGAAGTAAGAGACTAAAAACAAATAATGCAATTTGGCATTCCAAAAAGAGTAGAATGCTAATGCAGGATAGAGAAAAAGCATGGGAAGAACGGCAAAAATATAAAACACTGCAATATTTGCAAAATTTCAGAATGCTCCACAACCATTTTAAAAAGCAAATAAATGAAGACAAAAAAGGAAAAGTATACTATAACAACTTTCAGAACAATAGTAAACACAACCCTAAAAAATTCTGGTCAGCCATTAAACAAATCTTACATCCTGGCCAAAAATTCAACCCTAACTCCTCTCCTAATAAGTGACCACTCAAAACTGCACTAGAATTCAACTCATAGATAGTATAATGTACCTAACCAAGGATTCTCCAACATCTAATTCCAACCTTGCCCAAAAGCTACATCACCACACCCACATTTACTTGTACCCATATCCTATGCAAAACTACGCTTAAACAAACTCAAACTATACTCTACTTCATCTGATGACCTTCCAAGTGAATACCTGCCTATCCTGTTCCAATCCTTATAAATAGGTCAATTCAGGAATCTCTGTTTCCCGCGCTTTAAAAAAAATCACATGTTAACCCTCTACACAAAGAAGGAAATTCAACAGACATCATTAATTTTAGACCTATATAAATCTTATACCCCTCTCCAAAATACCTAAAAAATGTATTCAGAAACAATTGCTAAACTATGCCCTGCAGAAAGAACTCCTGTGTCTGACACAAAACTTGTTCCTTCCTTCTCATAGTACTAACACTGCATTTATAACATTTATAGATACTGTCAATAAAGCTAGAAATAACGGCAAACTAGTCTCCTCCTTATTTTTAGACTCAGCTAAACCTGACACCGTTTGTCACAGCAAACTTCTACTTCAGATGTTCTTACTAGGTCCATCTCAGCCCACCCTTCTATGTTTAAAAAGCTACTAGTCTAATAGGTACCAGTCAGTAAAATGGCACTCCACCCTATCTTCATACCTCCCATTCACCACTGGTGTACAAATTTCATTATTGTTTTTGGTTTACTAACTCTCTAGGAAATCTGGTCAAGTTGTCTATGATCCTCTCCATAAAATAATGTTTCTCTGTGCCATGCAGTATGTCATTTCAGATTGTGAATGCTTTTATTTAGAAATCTCTCTTTTTAAAAAATATGGATGCTCTTAACTCATTCAATCCTGAGCAGTGGGAGGCTAATTAACCCCCTTGGTTCTTGAGGGTTGCTAAGCTAGGAAAATCACTTGCTTCCTGAGAGCTTTTCTCCAAAATCCTCACAGAAAACACATGACATATCATTTGCAATATGTGATAAATGATGTGAACTACAAAAAAAATATATATATAATCTAAAAACAGTTTTGTAGATAATAGGTCACACACTGGTGTTAGTATCAAGGATCTTTCTATAGATGCTGACTTTGTATTGCAAATTTATTAAATAAAATTGTATTTTATTTGCTAACAATGATTAGTGTCATGGTCAAACAAATGGCTGTATCTCTGTAAGTGTGCTAATAGATCCAGAATAGTGGGAGAACTGTTCACCTGTATGAGAGATTTCCAGGAATATATGACAAGAGAGGGTAGCATATTGCTGTTTAATGTTACACTATGTAAAAAATATTAAATTGCAAACACATGAGAGTTAGATTAGATGCCAAGTATCAGTGGCAACATTGTGTGCCTTCATGTTTTATATAGCATAGCACCATTTCATCGGCTGTGAGTCACACAGCTCTTATGAAATTCATATAGTTATAATAATACAGCTAATCATCATAACTGCTTTAAAATAAGAATTTATATCTCGGAATGCCTTAATGTCATTTTCTCTAACCCCCACCTTTCATACACCACCCCAACATAATAGTAGTATGCTCTGTTTTTGCATTGTTAATGTAGCATGGAAGATATCTTTTCATAATTTTTGCAAATCCTCCTCCAGCTATGTACATCCCATGCTGACCATTTCACTATGCTTGTCAGCTTGCAGATGCCACTTGTTGCCTTGGTTTTAGTTATGCATCTATATCAGGACTTCAGAAATTCAAATTAAAAAACACTGGCATGTGTACTCGTTTCATGAATTTAGGGCAGTCTCCTGTAAAGATGAGTATACTCTTGCAGGCTACAAAGGAACTCTTGCTTTCCTGATGACAATACCCTTGTAGGAAGCAATTTCTGCCATGTCCCTCCTGGGCCTTTTTTTCCTCAAGATGACAAGTTAAAGTCTCTTAGTCTCTTTTTATGTGGCTCCTTTGTAAGTTTTTGCTACAAGTCTCCTGAAATGATTTTATTGCATGTGCACTGACTTTGTAGAGATGAATATGAGAGATACACAGCACTCCACGTGTGTCCTACCAATTATCTTTTTAGGGGAATAACACCAATATGCTTCTTTTGGGGGTCTTTACAGAATCTGACGTATCTGTTTAAAGTTTAATAAATCTATCTTTAATAAATTACTTTGTATATAGACCTACACTGAGATTAGACTATGAGCAGACATAATTAAGGAGATTTTGAACGTTGTTCTCAGAATTAAAGTAGTACATTTAAACGTGCATGTGGTACAGTGTTAAGAAATCATGTTGTATAGCATCAACAAGTAAATAGAACAATAAGGAGTCTCTGTATTTTTTTATTTTGTAAATGTAGCACTTTATTAAAACAAACATAAATAACAACTAACCAAACGCTCAAATTCAGAAACATAGAAACTGTTGCTGAAAGTCCCAATACTGCAAAATGAATACACTGCAAAATAAATTCACTGTAAGGCACTTTCAGTGAACCTGGAGACTGCTCGCATCTTTACTGATGGGAGACCACGCAATTTGAGTATATATACGTTAAAAGGATCTCCCTGCACATGGGCAGTGCAGTAGGGCTTGTTACCCTGCAAAAAAAAAATTCTTTCTGGTTGTTTAAATTGAATTTCAGTGAATTTGTTGCAAGGTATCAGGACTCAGGGGACATACCCTTCAAAAAGTCATCATCAGACTGTGTTGCACCATCAGGTATACTGGTGCAATGTCAGTCAAGCTGAGTGAGGAATGGATGTGTGTATTTATACAGTTCAAAAACTGTGCATATCATCCTATAGCTGCAGTAAAAATAAGTAACAACACTGTTTAAATTCTATTCTGGGAGGACTATATGCAATTCAGTTCTGGTAAGGATAAATTAACATTTTTTTGTAAATGGATGCATACATGCCCGTAAACCTCTAAGGCAAGTTTTTTTTTTTGTCTTTTTTGATATGATAAAAACACTTTTTCCCCTTGCCTTTTCATCTTATTTTTGTAATTCTCATGTCTTTATCACTACATTGCTAGTCAGAAGAAGTGTTAAACTTGATTGTTCTGAATCAGTATTTTTTTGTTTGGTCATTGTATGTAGAGAATGTTACTACTGGAGGTGAAGCCTGGAATTTTACAGTTATATACCAGGATGTTAGGCTTCTCTCCCTCTCTGAATAAAATAATAAACACACCCAAAACATGCATTCTCATATACAAGTCATCTGGTCATTTTTTTTACCCTGTGATTATTTTTCAGTCACTTGCTTGAAGTCTCATATTAAGAAAGTAGGGTTAATCATACCTCTCAACCTCTTAGAGCAGGAAATCTGGACAAAGTCATAAACAAAAGTGGGACAAAGGTCCAGAAATAGGGATAATTTTTAAATATTGCTCTTACAAACTTAGAAGATTGATTGAATAATAGGTTTAGCATTAGCATATATTTTCTGAAGGGTATGAAGTCTGAACCTCAAATGTCTGTCATTATTTTCTAACTTCTTTAATGATTTGTACAAATTTGCCAGAAAAAACACCTTTTTATAAAAAATGGACCAAAAATATGAGGCAAAAATCTGAACATTCTGCAAAAATCTGTACAGTTGAGAGGTATTTAATTTTTCAAAAGTAAAGATCCATGCTATGGAATATCTTGGTGGCCACAAATAAAGGATGCTTTTCATGAACTTTTTCACTGTAATCCTTTTTTCACTCATTTTTCAGGTTAACATTCCATATTTTATTAAATATGTATATGTATATTTGTTTTGTGCTTCACTTTGATGCAGTTGTGTTGAGTGTACACTTTTCTGCAGGTGTGTTCTTTGTATTGGAACTACCTAATTGTCTCTTTGTTTTCATTGGGGGAGCAATTGAGGATTTTATATATAAGGGGTGTTCCACTATATAGATTTGTTTTTTACATTGATAAAGGTCTTTTGGTCCAAAACCAGTCTGCCTTGTGTTCTAATAAAGGTTAGATTCCTCCTTTTGTGCTGGCCGTTTTGTATTTTTGCTATGGATAATCTTGGCCTTTGCACTTGCCGACCGTGTGTGGCTTTTCTTGGACTGTAGCTCTTTTTCACAGTAAGTCACAAAACTGTAGGTGGATACAAAGATATATAAACAGAAATTGCAGACAAATTAATGGATGAGTTGACCAAGTAAACAGTATATAATGCAGTATAATATGGCATTTCCTGAGTTGCTGAAGTAAAAGCTAGATCCTTTGCTTTCTTTTCAAGTCAGTAAGAAAATCTGGTCCATATATAGAGGTTTGGTTTATTGGGAGCATGCTTTTGGCTTATTTAAAACATTTAACAACACTGCAAGAAGAAGATAGCTTTATGGTATCAACCTGAAGTCCTTCAGTCCCTTAGGTTGAGTGACTCATGGTATGGATGCATAACTTTGCTTTATTGTTATGCTAACATCTTGTTGATAGATGCAGGGTCAACTGAGCCATTCACATCTGTGTTAGAAGTGTGAACCATGGCTGTCTTGGAGAGTGAGGAGCTTTTAGACTTACATTTGCTATTTCTATTTCCACTTTCAGAAGCAGTCTTGGTAATAGAAGGTTTGGAGGAAATGCTTACAGCAGGTCTTTACTCAATATAGTGGAAAGGCATTGGCTACCACTGCTTTGATACAAGTGAATCTGGATCAGTACAGGGGAAGTAGAGGGTTTAAATGACAGAGACGATCAGGCCCACCTGTTTTTCCATTATATTTCTAGTCTCCCACCAGGACACAAGTGCTCTTCAGCAATTGCATTCTGCTTGCTGAGCACACTCAAGCAAATCTGCAGTCTGCGGCTACCACTCCACCCATACAGTATAAGAAGGAATCAGTACTGCAAAACTAAAAAAGGATATACATTTTGAGCCTCAAGAGCAGGAGCACACTCAAGCAAATCTGCATTCTGCGGCTACCACTCCACCCATACAGTATAAGAAGGAATCAGTACTGCAAAGCTAAGCAAGGATATACATTTTGAGCCTCAAGAGCTGGAGCACACTCAAGCAAATCTGGAGTCTGCGGCTACCACTCCACCCATACAGTATAAGAAGGAATCAGTACTGCAAAACTAAACAAGGATATACATTTTGAGCCACAAGAGCAGGGTCAGTCCACCCAGGCATTCTACTTGTATTTTTTATGAGAGTGAAGCTATTACATTAGCAGTATTTCTTAGTAGTTCTTAGCGTGCTAATAAAACTGACTGCTGTAGCCTTGTGTGTCCCCCTCCCCAAGCTAGTGCAGTAATCCTAACTGTCCAATAGACAGTATACATTTAATTCAGATCCCTGTGACTAAATTAACTATCACGCAGCCCACTCAGTGCTTTCTGCCTTAGTTTGTATCACTTGGAGGCCCACCTGTTTATTTGCATCTCTACACATTCCCCTTCATTGCTAATGTATCTCCCTACTCTAATCTGTCCACAAACTGGTTACTAATCAGCAAGTCAAAGTGAAGACACACTCCCAACCTTAATAAAGTTTGCTGTCTCTTCTCTCCTTCACTTTATAGGTAGATTGAATTCTTACTTACCCCCTCTGAGGCCTTCACTGATAGTTTTCCACTGATTGCCTCTCTGGTTTCTTTGCATTCCACCTGGTTTACACCCCTTGTGCTATAACCTTCCCCCAATACTAAGTCTATATTAGAATCCTGCTGAGCATGGAGCCATCTTTAAATTTCTAGTCTCCCACCAGGACACAAGTGCTCTTCAGCAATTGCATTCTGCTTGCTGGTAAGCCATTAGACCTCAGGAATTTGTTTAAAGTGTTTAGATATGTAAAGTAATACTTACATTTTACTCTTGACTTGGTGGGCTCTGCCCAACTCCATTTGCCCTCGCTAACGCTCGGGCTCTCTCCACTCCCCTGCCCTGCCCCCTATTCCCTTCTGCCCCCACTACCTCTACATTTATAGTAATCACAGCCACACCCACAGCTCACCCTCACATCACCTTCACCAATCACAGCTCCTCATGTCAGATCACATTATACCACACCAACCTGCTCAACAAAATATACTCCTAATCACTCTTATTCCCATTAGGCATTTTTTATATCACCCACACTACTTACCCATCCACATATAGTGCAACCCTATAATTCCTATTCAGACCCCCACCTAGTACCATCTTAAACTTTATAACCATGACTATCACACAACTAAGTCTAGTCTGTCTTCTCATAATTCTTTATAACACCACAAGTTATCACTCTAGCAATATCCCTTAACTTAGTAGCACAACACTACATTATGCACTCTCATATACAGACACTACACATTATAATTATATCTGTCCACAATTGTTCAAGAACTACATAACAGACCAATTCAGAACTAAACACATATGCTCTCATTCCTACTCCAAAAAAACACAATACTTTCTCACACTCCTCACCAAACTCCAACATCTGTACCATATCACCATTTTAACACCAGGCTCACCATAAGTGGGGATATCCACCCCAACCCAGGCCCAAACCCATCCTGTCCAACACAAACTGCTCCAACACAAATGTCAGAACATAACACCCTCACTTTCTTCATCCCTGGGCAAATCAACAACAGCAGCAAAACCAACCATCTTTTAATGCTAAATATTAATATTAGAAGTATCAAAAATAAAATACCTGAACTCCAGGCCACAATAGCACACTACTCCCCAGACATAGTTGCTTTAAAAGAAACCTGGCTAAATAAAAACATAGCTAACTCTGAAGTTCTCCCTACCAGCTACAATATCATTAGACAAGACAGACCACTTCGTAAAGGGGGTGGAACTGCTTTACTGTATAAGTCCAACTTAACTGTATGTCAGTTACCAAACTTCTACCCATCCCGCAGTAATTGGGACATACTTATCTCACAACTTTAACTTCACCCTAAAAAGGTCGTCACCACAATTGTGATCCATATTCCACCTGGTAATACACCTGCTAGCCTTGAAGACTTCTTATCCTGGTGTTCTTCCACATGCTCACAAGAAGCCCTTATTCTGGGGGATTTCAACCTAGATTGGTTCACCTGCATATCAGAACCACCAAGTAATCTAATAAATCTCCATGGCTACCAGCAGCTAGTCCAAATTCCAACTAGATGTGATAAAAAAATCTAAAAAGGAATCCATCCTTGACTGGGTCCTAACTAACAACCCCACATTGTACTCCCACGCAGGCTGTCTCCTAGACACCTTAAGTGACCACAACATAATATACTTTATACGTAGTAGAACAAGCATATGCAAAACCACTAACTATATATCCACTAGAAAAACAAAAAAATTCTCTCCTGAGGTCCTCAATACTTTACTCTGTAACTGTGACTAGACCCCCTTAAAAACCCTCCCACTTGACCAGACTGTGGTATATTTCAACAAAACATTTCTACGACACCTAGACACTGTCGTTCCATTGCGCAAAATCAAGGTTAGAACCTTTACAAACCCCTGGCTCAGTAAAGAAACCAAACAAATCCTCAAGTCCAGAGACGCTGCCTGGCTTTACTATAACAAAAACCAAAGAAACACAAAGCCTAACTAATTTCCAAGAACTGCACAACCGTGCAAAAATATGCACTAGGCTGGACAAAAAATCCTACTACATGACATTACAAACTAAATACCAACACAACCCCCAAAATTTTGGAAAAATGTAAACCAGCTACTAAAAGCCACAGAAAAGGCTACCCCCAAACCAACCACCCCTGACACTAAAGTTCCCATCGAAACACAATTCAACTCCCACTTTGTGAACTCAATTCTATCCTTAGTATCACAGTACAGTTCCTTCCTCACTAGCCCCCCCAACACAAATAACACTAATACAAGCTTTACCCTCAAAACAGTTTCCACCACTTCAATCAAAAGCATGCTCTCCAAACTAAAAACCTCATCAGCAGCGACCGACCTACTCCCCAGCTATTTCTTGAAACTCACAGCAGATGCTATTGCTATCCCAATCTCCACTCTCATAAACAGATCAATTGTTGAAAACTATGTGCCCAAACTCTTGGAAAATATCCTATGTTACACCCATACATAAAGGTGGGACCTCCACTGAACTTAATAACTACAGACCCATTGCTTTACTCTCCCCCCTGGCCAAAATCCTAGAAAAATGCATCCATACCCAGATGCTAAAATATCTCCTAGACAGCAACATCCTGTCACCTACTCAGCATGGTTTCAGACCTGCCCATAGTACCACTACAACCCTCCTCTGCTTCACAGACACAGTAAACAGTCTCAAAAATGAAGGCCTGCAGGTGTCAACTCTTTTTTTGGATATGTCCAAAGCATTTGACACAGACTCACACCAAATCCTGCTAAACAAACTAAACCAGTATCACCTATCAAATTCCACTCTTACCTGGTTCCAAAGTAACTTAACTGACAGGTGCTAAGCTGTGAAATGGGAAAATTCTCTCTCTCCTCAGCTGCCCATAACTATAGGAGTCCCACAGGGTTCTATCTTAGGACCACTACTATTCACAATCTTCACAAATAACCTCCATACCGCCACATAGCATGCATCTATCATTCAGTATGCAGATGACACTACCTTAATCTGTGCTGCACAAAACATTCCCACCCTCCTGCAAACAACTCAACTAGCATTCTCTGACGTTGAAAACTACCTAACCAAAGCCCAATGTATCCTCAATCCAAAGAAATCTCAGCTTATGATTATAACCAGTTCTAACAAAAACACTAACAGTCAATTCACTGTCTACTCCACAAACGCTACTCCAATCGCTCCAGTGGCACAGGCTAAGCTATTGGGAATAATATTAAAAAATGTACATGTCAAACTGGGATCACTCTACCATATCAAACCATTTCTTACCAACAACACAAGATCAGTCATTGCTCGCTCCCAACTTCTATCCACCGTACTCTATGCATCTCCCATTCTGACTAATCTCAACAAAACTGAACTAAGCAAAATGAAAGCCTGCTATAACAGAATTGCCCACTTTGCTGCAAATTGCTCATATAGAACTCATCACTGTACTGCTTTGAGACAGCTTGACTGGCTTGAACTGCCCAACCTCCTAACCTACAATCAGCTCTGCCTCTGTCATTCTATTACCTCTCCAATAAGTATCCTGCCCTCAAAAACCTAGCACAACATCACTCAGCCAAAAGGCCTCTTAGATCATCAAGCAAGCTACTACTAGAAGTCACCAACAGCTACAATAGCTTTGGAGATACATTATATAGTAGTTCAGTGGTGAAAAAAATGGAACTCTGTCCCCACTAGCATTCAAAACACATCATCCAAAGCCTCCTTTAAAGACCTCATCAGGCAACATCTCAAGCAAAGTTGGCAGTGCCATGATTGCTCCCCAGGCTAGTGAAAGCGGATAAGGTACACATACTAAACCTAGAGTACTTGATTATGACTGAAAACTATTCTCACAAACACTGGCTAATCTACAATGTACTGTACCTGTGTACTATGTATGTATTCTACCTATGTTCCAAATTTCATCTGTACACCAGAAATCTATTAAGTACCTTTATTTTTAAATATTTTTTGTTTGTTCTCTCCACTGTAACTGTTGATGTGTTGCATACCACTGTAAAATCATGTCTGTTGTAATTTGTGTGTATACTGATCATGTCTAAATGTATCTGTAATTTTTCTATGTGGAGCTTTTCTCCCCAGGCCTCTGCTGAAAAAGGGCCTTTTCGGCTCAGTCAGACACCCCTGGTTAACAAATGTAAAATAAAATAAATAAATAAATATCGAAACAAGTCTTTTTTTGTGGATTTGTTCTTTCTTTCTGGAGGCAACTACTAGAATACTGTTTTGACTTTTTTCCCTATAAAAGTAGCACGTCTGAGTTTTATAATTTAGCAACATACTTTCTTACTTAAATATTCCAGATCCTAGGTTGCACCAACTTCTAGGAAAGTGAACAAACTCAACAAAACAATCTTCTAATGAGTTGGCTCCCAATTAATTGGACTATTTCCCTTTTTAATTTTTCATGAAATACTGAACCTTCTCTGCTTAGACGGCCTGCCAGAATGTTTTACTGACTTGGTAAGTAGTCAGCCTGAAAATTCAACTTCCTTTGGATCGTCTGCTCCCAAATTATCTCCACTAATCTGAACGTGGGGTGAGAAGGAAACGTTTGGTTTATATGCCTTAAATTATTGTTGCATTCTTTATGTGAGTCTGTAAAGAACTTGATTTCAAGCTGGCTTTAATGCTGCTTGCCAGCATTTCCACAAGACTGATGTTTTTATCTTTCACAGATGGGGACCACAAGCCTTGTACTTTAACTACCTGCAGGTGACATTCATAGTTGATAAGATAGTGGTGAATTTCTGATCTGGGACTGGAGGTAAAATGGGGGAGTCCTCGACGACATCTGTCTGCTGGGACTATCATAGAAATTTCTTCTACAATATTAGAATAACTGAAAGAGCATAGTTTAAAGGTTGGTTGCTTTGATTTTTTAGGTTTCTGAGGTACCACGCTGTGAAATGACATCAGTAACTGTCAACACATTTTACTAACTTCTGAGACCCACTGAAGGATTTTGCAAAAGCAGGATGCTGGGAAAAAAAAAGACTAGCCATATGGAAATCAGACAGATTTCCCCCAGAGTTGCTATCTGCACTGGAAGCATTTTAAAGAAGTTGAAGTCAGTGCTTTACTGTTATTGCCTACAATCTGGCCCCATTCCCTTACATTAATTTGCATAAGCGCTTATTCATTATTGCATGTGGAGGCTTCCATGGGTTCACTGAAATGCTCACTTTCAGATTAGCAGCTCTCATAGCAAGGCACGTAAGATCAAAATATATCATCAGAGGAAGCTGTAGATGAATCCAGAATGGCCAGAGGTTGCGTGCACTCACAGTGTTATCTTATATGTGGGTGTCAAACAGGACTTACTCTTTGTCAATGACATGGTTTTGTGGTCATTTTCATTATATGTGGCAATTGCATCATCATGGTCACTTAAAGAAGGTGTCTCTGCTTTCTGCTTCTTCCTTTTTTTTTTTGAACAAGTTGAGCAAATCATAAAAAAAAAAAGATATTTGTTGTTTTTTTACAAGAGTGTAGAGGAAGAGGTAAAGCTGCACTGCCTATCAGAATTTCAAATAATTGCTAAAATACTTGAAAACTCTTGAAAACTGGCAATGAGCATGGACAAGTAAAAAATACTTTAGTTAGAAAATGTGTTCAGATGAGGTTCCATTTCTGACATTTTTCATTATTTTAAAATCCAAAAGAAAGCTGCTACACAGATATGTGTGTGTGCATGCTTGCATGTGTGTGTGTGTGTGTGTGTGTGTGTGTGTGTGTGTGTGTGTGTGTGTGTGTGTGTGTGTGTGTGTGTGTGTGCATGAGTTTCTGACAGAAAAAAAATCTGAAGAGGGACAAAGAAAGTAACAGACACAAGTGACAATTAGACTTGAGGGATATTCAGAAAGAATAATAACATGATAGCTAAGTGAAAAATAGGACAGCTGATATTGCATAATGTGGTCCTGTGTGGATTAGATATGCATAAATGCCAACACAGAGCAGACAGGCACAATGATGGTGCCATATAGTGAAGCAGCATCTATATTACATAATCAAACTTTTAAAAGTTCGAACATCATATGGTCGACACCATATGATCAGACCTTTAAAAGTTCAAAACTGTAATAAAAAAATAAACCAAAGAAAAAACCTACCTGAATGGTTTAAGCAGGGGGGCAAGCCCCCCTGCACCCCTGCTCTTTAAATATACCAACTACGAGATCGCACTACAGTGCAGAAAGGGAAATCTCCCCATTCCGCACTCTATGGAGATCTCCGTTGAAACGTTTGAACTTTTAAAAGTTCGATCATATGGTGTCGACCATATGACGTTTGAACTTTTAAAAGTTTGACAATGTGATATAGACCCATGAAGCATTGCAGTCTTGATAACAGCAGTCAATGTCAAGAGGGTAGACTATGCTATGCTATGAGTGATCACATGCCCCAGTCAAATGACATGTTGGTTGTATTCTTGGTACATTGCATATCCCAATGTGCATCAAAAAACAACATATATGCTGCACAAGCATGGCTGGAAGCCCATATAAGGGCTGCACACCAAACTGCCATTTATTTCTGAAATGTGGGTAAAAGGGATGATAAGACTGTCAAAAAAGGGGATTAGCAAACAAGGGAATGCACACACAAGGACAGTGGAAAGAGAATACTGGGAGAACAAAGATGGCTGCCGTTCTATAAGCACTGCAGTACTTCAGCTCTTCAAATACCTGAGAAAAAAATCAACCCTGTGGAGTTATACTTAGAGTAAACAAACTAATTGGCAGTTATTACTAATTGACCAGAAGTCACTTTTGGTTCTGAGAAAGAAAAATCGAAAAAAAATACTTGGTAATAGCAGGATTGGATCTGATTGTCAGGTTGACTCTGAACAGAGCACCAAACAAAGGACTGACTGATCTCACTTTTGTAACTTTTCTTTGGGAAATAAATCTTCGTGCAGAATTTCGAAATGTCAAAGAAGGACAAAAATATGGAAACTACAACTTCCAAAACCAAGCTGTCAGCTTTGCAATCACTGGAGAAAGAATCTTTAATCAAGAGACAGAAAACTATCAAACAGCAAGAGACTGCAAAAACAGGGCCATCAACAAAATCTGATCAACAGGTCACAATGGAAGAAATCAAATCAGCATTGCTACCTATACAGGATGCCTTAAAAGAGCTAACATCTCAAACACTTTCATTTAGTGACACATGTAATCGGATTCTCGAAAGAATGGAGAAAGCAGAAACTAGAATTGCTACCAATGAAGACAACATATTAATGCTCACTAAAAGAACAGAGACACATTGAACTAACATTCAAATGATGCAAAATAAAATTCTGGACTTGGAAGCAAGATCCAGACGTAAAAATATAATCATCAGAGGGATCCCAGAATCTATTCAATCTAATGACCTGATCACTTCTATTACACAAATATTTGAAATACTGCTCAAGGACTCTGAGTTTGTTAAGCAGATGGTCATAGAAAGGGCGCATAGAGCATACAGAGAATCTCAAGCTTCAAATATACCCAAACCTGTTTATGTTAAAATATTGAACTACCAAGATGTGAGCAAAGTACTGTTAACTATTAAAAAATCTGGTGGATCTATAATGTGGCAAAATAATAAAATTTCTATAGCACAGGATTTACCAACACAAATAAGGCAATCTAGACAAATGCTGGCTCCATATTGTAAGTTTCTGATTGACAAAAATATCAGATTTCAAATGAAATATCCTAATAACTTAATTTTTACTGTGGATGGCATTAAATACTCTGTAAGCACAAGGAAAGAAGCAAGACCTACTTTTTTGAAGATTTTTAAGGCACTCCCATCTTCAGAAATGTGAACAGTCCATTTTGGCTTTCTGCAGCACCAGGGAGAATGGGATGTTTCATTTACGACAGTCTGAGGCTTTAAAATCCTTTGTTTGTTCTGTTTCTTGTAGCAGGCCTGGAATTTTATTTTCTTATCTTCTTATCTCGTAGTTCCAGTTTCAACACGAAGTTCCCACGAAGTTTTATGGCTGTAGCGCGCGTTTCTGATCCACGAGGCAACAGGAAATGCATTAGAGGAAGCAGAGGGACTGTTTTTAGCATGGTGCAGCCAGGAGGTCCGTTCGCGAATTGGGTCCCCCATTGCGAGCGCGAAGGAAAGGATTTGAACTGCCTTTACAGTTTAAATAGCTGAGAAGAAAGAGGAACTGCTGGCGAAGTAAAAAGAAACCTGTTTGGACTTATTTTGCAGGAAAAGGACTGTAAGATAGTATGTGAAGTCAAAGTGATGCAGGTAAACGCTGTGGAAATGCATTGTGTATTAAAAAAGGAGATGGTTATGTGTAGTGGCAGAATAAGGTACTGTAGTTTTTTTTTATATATTTGTTTTCTCTTTTTTTCCCTATATCTCCCTTCTCTTTTACTCCTTTCCTTTATTCCTGTAGATAGGTGGTATTATTTCTAACTGATAAATGATGTAAAAATGGTTAGTTGATCAGATTTAAACAATGTGCATATAATAATAAAAGAACATAAAATAAGTTATTTTTTATGTGTAATTTAAGGCATTTTTTCTTATTTCTTCTCCTTTTGCTGTGCTCCCTTCATGCTTTTTTTTCTCTTTTTTTTATTTTAACCCCTTGGTTCCTCTCTTATTCACATATGGTTATTACAAATGAAAGTGCCATTATAGTTTTATTTTGAACTGCATTGATTTTCAATATTAATATGTTAGTAGGTAAGTTGTAGGGGAAGAACAAAGCAGATTAAAGTAGTTAGATCATTTTATTCAGTAGATACAGGATGTTGGGAAATGTTAAATAACTGTCTGCTTTCTATGTCAACTAATATTTAATACTGTATAGAACAACAAATTAGAATGTTATTTGCTATTGCTGAATATAAAGCTGAAGTGAATTGAAGTACATTAGAATCTCAGGGTACAATTAGTTTATTTGTATATCCATAAATATGTACAGAGCTGTAGTTACCTATAAGTAGTGTTTAGTAGGGAATGTCAGAATTAGGCTTTGTAGATGTAGAAGTAATTGTTGTAGGTTTTTTGCATGGGGTTTCATTGTTAAATAATAGAATTAGTAGATTAGTTACTCAGATGGTTTCCAGTAATGTAAAAAACCTATGTTCATCCTGGTCCAGAGGAATAGTGGGTAGGCACTTGGTAGGGATAGGATGGCAGTTTTGCTTCCATACAATTGATGATATGCCAACTTATGTTATTCTAAGGTTGCTCAAAGAGATTAGATATCGAGTTATATTTCTAATGAACGTTAAATGTGGATAATAGAATCTTGGAATGTCAAAGGACTCCAGAACATGAAAAAAAGAAAGCTGTTTTTTCATTTGTTTCTCAAATCATCAGCATGTTGTATTTTATTACAAGAAACACAAATGACTAAGGATCAGTGGGAGTCAGTGAAGGATAAGAAATGGGTTAGGAAGATTGTGACGGCGGAAGGAACAACAAATAGTGCAGGGGTGGCAATTTTAGTTAAGAATCACTTTCAGGGAGATATTAGGGATGTGAAAATGGATCAGGAGGGTAGATGGTGTTTGGTCCTTCTCACATCCAAATGTTATGATAAACCTATAGTACTAATATGTGTATATGCCCCTAATGTTAATCAGCATCATTTCATAGCTTCAATCTATTCTATTTTACAGTCATACAATAATTGCTATATAGTGTTGGGAGGTGACTGGAACTCTTATCAAGATCCTAAATTAGACAAGTTGGGTGCTTCTTCAGCGTTCAATAAACAGGCAATGGTAGCATTGAAAGAATTGAAAATGGATTTCAAACTCTATGACCCTTTTAAACACATACACTCACAAGGGAAAGCAGAGAATTTTACTTATTATTCAACCTGCCATAAAATGTGGTCGAGAATTGACTTTTTCTTAATTTCAGAGGTGTTGATCTCAGCTGACCCTAGAGTTTCTAATCAAGTCAGACAACTCTCAGACCATTCAAAGATAACTTTAACCTTAAACAGTAGTAATATGGATACTAAGAGGCTTCGAGGGTATAATTGGTCCTTGAACCCATATTTACTAACCAAGGAAGATATATTAATGGAAGTCAAGGAGATACTTAAACAGTTACTAAATAATATTTCCCAAAATAGACACCCAATAGATATAGAATGGGCTACAACTAAAACGCAGCTAAGAGGACTATTTATACAAAAAGCTACATATTATAAAAAATTGCAAAAGAAGACTCAATTGGATTTAGAAACTAAAATTCAATTACTGGACCAAGATTTGATGAGGAACTATAATGAACAGACAGAAACTGAGCTATTAAGATGTCAAAAAGAACTATTTTTACTTCATAATAGAAATTTGTCACTTTATGAACAAAGAAATTTAGTTAAATATGCAAATCATATTCAAACCCCCTCGAAAGCATTAGCTCGTATTATTAATCAGATGAAATCAACAAGATTAATTACTGAAATACACTATAAGAATACTACATATACTGACAAGGCAGATATCATGAAGACCTTTGAAAAAATTTTTAATCAGATTTACGGTGAGAAGCAGACACTCTTGCAAGATAAAGACAGAAAAGATTTTTTACAGAGAATCACTTTCCCTAATATTGACAAGGAATTTCATAGAGATTTAATCAAACCGATTACAGTTGAGGAGGTGTCTGAAACAATCAAGAAACTGAAGCCTCACAAAGCCCCAGGCCCAGATGGTTTGACCTCCGAATTCTACAAATCTTTTAGTGAGATTTTGAGCAGTGTATTGTCACAGACTTTTAATTATATCACTCTAAATAGAATTAATGATCCTCATTTTAATGCCTCAAGGACAGTTCTGATATTAAAGGAGAAAGGTGATTCCAAAAATCCTGATAATTACAGGCCTATATCACTTTTGAATATGGACATGAAAATCATGACATCCATCCTGGCGAGTAGGCTGAAAAAGATAATAAACCCAATAATATCAGAGGAACAGGCGGGGTTTATGGATGGGAGGCAGACCACAGATAATACCTTAATGCTCCATACCTTAATTTCTTATGCGAAATATAAAAACCTGAATTTGTACGCCCTAATTATTGATGCTCAGAAAGCATTTGATAGGGTTAATTTGGATTATTTATTTGATACACTACCTTATTTTAATATACCGCAGGAGTTTATCTCATTGTTAAGGATACTATATAGAAATGCATACACAAATTTATTTATAAATCACGAATGCTCGAATAGGATAAAAATCAAAAATGGTACCCGACAAGGCTGCCCATTATCTCCCATCTTATTTAATCTTTATTTGGAGCCTTTATTTTTACACCTTAAGCAAAATGTTTTTTTATAATTCTCCTGTACTGTATGGAATAAAGGTTAGGATGGCTGCCTATGCAGATGATTTAAACATATATTGTACCACACCTGTTTCCGATACTGAAAAAATATTAGCTGCAATAGAAATCTTTGAGAGAATTTCCAATTACAAGCTAAATTTTAAAAAATCTAAAATATTCCCATTAAAGACACCCACACCCTTTTCAATGCTACCATTAATAGGACAAGTATTGACGGAAGAAAAGATAAAATATCTGGGAATTGTCTTCTCAACTGAAAATAGAGATTTTTTTATTAACAATGTAAAGTCAACTACAGATCAAATAACATTGGATCTTGAAAGATGGAGTAGATTGAAGTTACCAGTGATGGCAAGAGCAGCTATCATAAGAATGAATGTTCTTCCTAGAATGTTATATATTTTCAGAGCTGCACAACTCAGAATTACCAAAACATTCTTCAAACAGCTTCATATAAGATTGGGAAGATTTCTTTGGGAACCTAGGAAGACGAGAATTTCATATGAAAAACTGATGGCTCCAAAAAATAAGGGGGGGCTGGAATTACCGGATTTTGAAATGTACTATTTAGTGATTCAGGCCAATAGGATTTTAAAGACGTCTTACTTCGATAGCGATAATAGAAAATGGACTCCCAAATGGGTGCTCTTAACGTACAAGCATATAAATGAAGTGGGAGTCAATGCTAAAGCATTACCCTTTTTAAATAATTGGACAATGAGTAAATATAAGTTAATGGAGCACATCAAAAGCTATGTAACGGCAATTCAAACTCTTTTCGCTTCCTTAAATTTACTAAAATATATGATGGTTTTCCAACCGTTTCATAGGAACCCAAATTTAACAATTGGTGGTCAATTGATTGATCTAAAGAAATTCCCTTTAATCATGGAGTTAACTGTACTCGATTTATATCCTTTTCTAGGAGTACCAGTACATGATATTTTAAAAGAAATAGAACTCCCTATTTCCTATTTAATTATAGTAAGACAGCTAAAAGACTTGGTTATAAACTATTTTAACAACTTTGAAATGAAAGGGGAAGATTTAATCATTTCTTGTAATCTATGGGAAGCTCTGTTGCAGGATAGAAAATATATAACCGCAGCATATAAATTGATAAAAGAGAGGAAGTATAATAATTATATTCTTTTATCGAGTTACTGGAGAGAGAAATTGATATTGCCAGACGACAATAAGATATTGGAGGCATTTAAATTAACATTAAAGTCCGTATCCCTTCAGAAATTGGTATTTACGCAGCTGATGATACTTAACAATGCATACTATACTCATCTCACTTTGCACAAATTTGATGCGAAGAATTCACCCATATGCCCACATTGCTTTGATCAGACAGCAGATTTGCTTCACATGTTCTGGAGTTGTAAGTGCATTTATAAATTGTGGAATTCATTAAAATTGCAGTTACAAAAACTGGGTTACCAAAATTCAACACTCTCTTGGGAGTTTATGATTCTTCATATTCCCCCGGAGAATCTAAATAAATCAAAAACGATTGTAATTATGAATATTTGCCTATTAATGAAATTATATATAGCCACAAATTGGTTGAACCCAGCCCAGACATCGTGGGAAAATTTCAGATTGTTGACAATAAAACACATCTTAGCGCATAAACTGTTAATTAGTGATCACAAGAAAAATATCAACAACATAAAAATCTGGGAGCAAATTTTTAAAATTATTTTGGCTTAAGAGGTTATTATCCACTTTTTCTCGGGAACCAGAATATAATCTAAATCAACCTTAGATTAGATAGAAAATGTACAGAAAAGACAGATTGCTGGCTTGGATTTGTTAATGTTGGATTTTTTTTTATTATTTTTCTTTTGATTGCTAGTGCTGCACCTTTGATCAATACATGAGGTTGATATATATGTGAAATTAACCAATGGAAGCATTTTGTATATATTGTATATAATGTGTGAATTTGTAATATGGTTGTGAAAAATAATAAAAAATGATTATTGAAAAAAAAAAAGAAAGAGAATACTGGTATGGGGTGAGGAATGGAGGATATTTTGTTATGGAACAGGTGCCCTTTACTTTTTTAGAAGGGTAGAAGGTGATGGAAGCATGGGAAACTTGGATATTAAGAAGTATACAGGGATTGCAACAGGGGCAGAAACATGACACAGACAAAAGTTGACAGGAGAGGTGTTAATACAAAAGGGGGGATCTGCAAGGAACACACACACAAGCACACACACACACACACACACACACACACACACACACACACACACACACACACACACACACAAACACACACACAAACACACATGCTCGCACGCACACATGCACACACACACAAACACACATGCACGCACGCACACATGCACACACACACACACACACACACACACACACACACACACGCGCGCACGAGGATGACTGGTGATGAGAAGAGTGGACAACAAACAGGAAGTGTGAGTGATATAGAAGGAAGGAAAGAAGGAAGGGGACTCCATGATGTGGGACAGGGTGAGGGTTAAGATAATCTGTCAAGCTCCCTCAGAGAGGAATGCCTCCCCACAGTTTCATCACCTCTGTGTTAGATATCATGGGGAGGCTCTGCAACTACTGGTCTGATTATTGGGGACTGGTGACTATACATCAGAGTGCATTGCAGGGTGCCAATATGGGTAGTAAACACTGGTCCACCTCAATCCTGATTGGGAGCCACACATCCCACCAGTTGACCCAGGAGGCCCTCATCTGCGCCACTTTCCATGGAGGACACTATTTCACCCATAGAGAAACAGCACCAGAGGCCATTATTGGACTGTCCAGGTCATCTTCCATAGGATAAAGTTTGTCACCTTGTGGAAAGGCTGGCCTGGGGAGTACTGGGTACCCAACAGATGGTGTAGTGGCTACTATATTCTTTCTATAATACAGAGGATATCTGTCCTTATCCTCTTCATCTCATTGGCAGACAAGGTCTGGGAGGTGCATCTTTCCATCAGTATATTTCTGCTGACACTGCTAAGCAGAGTGGAAATGGATAATGCTTATGAGATCACTCACCACACTGGCAAGGCTGCACAGATTCAAAAGCTAACCTGTTACTTCCTGTGAAGTCGCATCTCAGCTCCATTCACTTATATCCACTTGTTGTGCAGTTTCTTGCTTGGTTTCTTATTATAGGAGCAGGATCGGATAGGCTCATCATAGTGTTTATATTCACAGTAGCAGCCTTCAGTACAGTCAGAAAGCCAGCAGGATTCTGTTATCTGAAGTTGGTTGTCAAATGGAATTCACTCTGTTTAAGGCAGTGTTGTGATAAGAATACACAGGATTTAAATACTCTTGTCCAGTGATTTGAAATAGCTGTCTTTAATCTTCTTTTTCAGTACAGTTAGAATAATTAAAATGAAAGCTGCTTGCTGTCGTCTTACCATAATGTTTTGTCATTGGCAAGACTGCACTGCCTGTGTTTCAAGTAAGACTGATAAAAATTAATTGCCAAAAGATGCAAAAACTTGCAAGATGTGAAATCACTGAACATTAGTCATATCATTGTTCATTGTTAATCATGAGAATATATTAAATATAACCCAAAACCTTGAAAAATGTCTGCACTCAAATATATATGTTCTGATGTGTTAGTAAAACACCATCATTGGTTGTACCAAGCCCTGAGATAGGTAGTTTATGAAAGATTTAATGTCTAGAAAAGCTTCTAGAAACCTTTTTTGAATAGAGGTGGGAATAGGTCTGATCTCTAGTAACTGATGCATGTTTCTAGACCCTGGGACTACCACAGTGTCTGCCAATTTAAAGTTGTGGTCTTCAAGGACAGCTGGCTTAAAAATGAGGCAGTTGTCTAAATAAAGGTTGATTTAGGTTCCTATAATCCATAGACAAATGTTGTGAACATTTTTGGCATGGTAAAAAAATGCCATTTGTCAAGGAGGTAAACTAGTAATGTAAGCCTTCCACGTGAAACTGAGAAATAGCCATGAGCCCATGAATGTGGATATGTAGATAAGCATTTTGTAAAAGCAGAGGTAATGGTGCCTGCACTATCAACATTATGAATGTTTTATATTTGAATAAATTTGTTCAAGCTTGTGAGACCAAGTGTAGGCCTCAACTGATTATTCTTTCAGAGACCAGGAAGAATCTTGAATAGAAACCCCGCCCATGTTCTGTAATGGGCACATGCTGACTGAACAGCCTGATAACCACCAGCTGTTGAATATGAGGCAGGAACAAGCACAGGTTTATCAATCTGGGTTGGAATGAATATGTCCTGGAACTGATGTTTCTCAGAACTGTGTAGTATAAGCTGTTGACACAACCGCTTTTTCCCTCTTGTTGCTGTTACCTGAAACCCTTGTGTTTAAAAAAATTGATAAATCTTCCCATGGGTGTAGATCTGGAGTGACAACAGTGGAAATGATGATGGAGTGAATTTTTACTAATTGTTATTGGCTTTCCTTTCTGAGCCGAGCTTTGCTGTGGAGACTGCTTCTGATTTGCCCAACATCGTTTCTTCTGACATTGTATTTTCTAGTGATATTGTTGCCTGGTTCATTTCCTGGATTGTGGGCATGAATCATCTGCTTCACATTCTCACTAATCTTGCTGTCCCTTTGGAGTTCAGAATCCAATATTAATACAGAAAAGCACGCTACTTGTATCATTTCCACTGGTAAACACAGACATGCATCTGGAGCGTTTCTCCCCGGGCCTCTGCTGAAAATTGGCTTTGTTACAAGTCAGACTTTCCCTGTAAACAAATGTTAAATAAATAAACACATGTTAAATAAATAAATAAAAATAAACATAACTGAGCCAAATAAAGCCACTGAACTTGCAAACATTCTCACCTCTTTACAAGATTCTTGCTTTCCATTAATCTTTAGATTCTCTAATACTAAACCAGAAAAGTGGTTAATGTGTGAATTAAAATCCCTCCTCAGACTCAGAGTGGACTCATAGCACTTTTGGAAGTCCAATCCACCCCCAGAAAATAGGGAACAGTACAGTACATTAATCTAAACTAAGCAACCTAGCCAAAAAAAGCCATTAGAAGACACAAAAGCCAATTAACGATACAATGTCAAAACTGTCTTAGATACAGCTGAAGAAAATTTTGAAAAGAAGTTAATAACCTCACTGGATACAGCCTACCCCACACTTATCACACTACTTTCTCTTCCCTAATTTTTAAAAACAATTCAGTGACCTTCCCATCTTTGATAGATACACCACCCATACCTCCTATACATCTTCTCTTCTGTTTCAGATGGATGTTATTCAAAGATATCACACCACTACTGCAATAAATACTACCTCC